>NW_015639510.1:193332-193648 GCF_001515625.1 Sinocyclocheilus rhinocerous
TCTGCTAAGCTGTGGAAACTTCTCTCCTCTTCTCCACAAAGTAAGTAAAAGAGACAATGAATTTATAATTCATATTGTTAGATTTTTTAATTATTACTTGGGTTTATACACATACCCAGTCACAAAAAAAAAATGAAAACTATCCCACAAGATTGTGAAGGGCTCACATTCTGTCCATTTTTGCTTTTGGCCTTCATAAATATAATTGTTTTTACATAAACACACTGTGACTCTAAACTCAATTGTGTATTTCAGATGTATCACATCCTACAACCTCACCATCTGCAGAGAGAAACTGCCATTCAATCACACCAAA
>NW_015639510.1:193723-236081 GCF_001515625.1 Sinocyclocheilus rhinocerous
ATGGAACCCTATAAAAAAGGTTCTATTTAGCACTAAAAAGGGTTCTGCTATTGTTACAAGCCGAAGAACCCTTTTCTGGTACTGTTTAGAACCATTTTTCTTAATAGTGTGTGATGTTCACAGGTTTAAAGTTGTTTACGTATATATAATATCAGAGGCGTTATGCCCGTTCAAAGTGAAGATTTCTGAGCCAAGTGGATTTTGAATGCAGCTTCCAAAAGACAAAAAAATACCCGAATAATACTTTTTATATTTGATACAGTCACACCGGTGTGATTAGAACGTTCAGTGCGTTATATACAACCAGCTGCTAAATTCAAATCTGCGTTCGCTGGCTGGCGCTGAGCCAGATACAGACGCGTTTTACTGCGCATTATAAACCAATCACACACGATTCTGTTGAGCTTATGAATGCAATGACCAATCAGATAAGTTCAGATGAGTCATCGCTGAAACGCGGTGTTTTGTTCGCTTGCTCGCTGACTGAATACCTCTTTCTGGCGAATTCTCTCATCGGGAACAACAAAGTGCAGATGTGCGTACGAATGTAAGTAAGATATTCATTTCACAGTGTAAACAGCTTCAGTGATTTTAATGGGAGTTTTTGAGAGTGCCCGAACTCTGGCTAGACTGAATGAAAATGTTGTTTGATAATGTAAATGTTCTTTGCGTTCTGTAAAATGAAAGTGTTATAATTAGTAATTTACAATATTGTTATTAAATTCACATTAAACACAAAGTCAGTCGTATTAAAAATATTTTATGGCATGACACCCATATCTGGTCAAATGTCGAGTTTGTATGTGTAGTTAATAGATTACACTAGTCTACTTTGCCCATCACCATTTATTGATTAAATAACATAATCTATAAAGGTACAAAACGCATTTACTTACACATATTTGAGAATGGAGATATTTCCTGATATAGGTAGCACGTTTGGAAATATTTCGAAAAAAAACAAAAAACATCGACAACAAAAAAACACAAGCCTATATCAGTTATACAGTGCTATCGTAATAAAATAATAAAAATAAAATAATAAAAATGCCAAAATTTTAAATAAATACAGATAAATTAATAAAAAAGAAATATAATATAGGCCTAATATAATATAATAATACTGTGTAAATATGTTGAAATATTAATGTAAAAATATTGTAAAATATTGTAGAAAACACTTAATATACATGACAATTGACTATTGGTTGGTGAAGCATAAAATCAATAAAGACATACAGAGAAAGACAATAAAATAAAATAATTAAAAATAAAATACTGTGAAAACCTTACAGAGCACATTTTAAACGCATTTGATGCTTTACCATGGTCCTTTGATATATATGATACTGATTGATTACCATATCCATGTACCATGGTGTTTACGTGACACTCATAGAAATTCATGATACTCAAAGAAATGTATGATACATACTGTAAATCCAAAAAAGTTATTATAAATATAACATCATAACTATACAAATAAAAAATACAATGTTTTATTTTAATACTGTGCAAACTTGGAAAATAATTGTTAATGTAAAATAAATGTTGTAAAATATTGTAGAAAATATATGACAATTGACTGTTATTTGTTATTATTATTAACAATATAATAAATAAATGAATACACAATATATTTATTTAGGCTTTTGATTATTTATGGATTGGTGTTTTTTTATCATGCGGATGGGAATGTCCAGCAGAGTGAGAGGCACCTGTGCAGCAGAAGGAGTCCGCGTGTTTTCTGCAGCTGATCTGAACGTCCTTGAAGCTGTATCGACAGAAGTTCACATCTCCGTGCATCACATAAGGCGCTTTGCCTATAATCTCTCTGAATGTCAGCTCTTGTCAAAGAGTGCGGCTAACTTTTACAGCGTGCAACAACGTGTGCCTGATGAAACAACACGGTGACTGCATCACAGACATTAGTGTGCATGTTTACCTCTATCATTAATGTTTGATTAGGATTTCACTGCAGTAAAGTGTTTATTGCAGTACAGTCACAGTGCTTGAGCCCGACATTCAAAACAGCATTTCTTTACTTCTCACACATTTCTGGTTAATATGAGAACCTCACAAAACAAGGTCACATTTCACCAAAACAAATACAAATCTCTACATTTAATAAATAAATTAAAGCCACCTTCATTCATTCATTCATTTATGGCAATTAAGCTAATTTCCCCCAAAATTCTTATTTATTTGTTTGTTTATTTATTTATTTGTTTGTTTACTTACTTTCATGGCAATTAAGCTAATTTTCTTTCTAATTAATTTTTATGTCTTTATTTATTTATTTTATGGCAATTAAGCTCGTTTCCTCCAAAATTCTCATTCATTCATTCATTCATTTTTCACTCATTCATTCACTTTCATACTTACTTTCATGGCAATTAAACTAATTTCACACAAAATATCTATCTATCTATCTATCTATCTATCTATGGCAATTAAGCTCGTTTCCTCCAAAATTCTCATTAATTCATTCATTCATTCATTTATTGCAATTAAGCTAATTTCCCCCAAAATTCTTATTTATTTATTTATTTATTTATTTACTTTCATGGCAATTACGCTAATTCCCACAAAATATTATTTATTTATTTATCCATCCATCCATGTTGTTTTTGTAACTCTTAATAATCACATTTATGATTAGATTCTATATTTAATATTTATTTGTTTATTTATTTTAGCAATTAAGCTAATTTCCCCAAAAATTATCATTGCCTTATTTATTTATTTTATTAATTTATTTATCATGGCAATTAAGCTAATTTCCCCCCAAATATTTATTTATTTATCCATCCATCCATCCATCCATGTTGTTTTTGTAACTCTTAATAATCACATTTATGATTAGATTCTAAAACGAAATGTGTATTTGTTTTACTGTATAAACATTTTTACATTACTGTAACACATTGAAGGCAGAATAAATTAAATTCAGTAAACTAATAATATAATATTTATAATTGCAGTATTAGATATTTAAATTATATAAATTATTATATTAATAGCAAAGTGATTGTTTGAATTTTTCGGTATTACAGTAATGAAAATGGCAGAAGATGCGCTTAAATTCTATTAAAATAATAAAACTACAAAAAAACTTTTTTTTTTTTTTTTTTTAAGTAAAAAATTAAAAATTAATCATTATAAAAACAGGATAAATTTGGCATTTTTGCAAAGCAAATTAGACGATGTGAGTCTCCAACAAAACAAACTCTGCAAACAGATCCTTCTGTATACGAGCTTATGAAACAAAAGACATCTAACACACTTTTATATCTGTATTTAATCCACAACCGCCATTTGCTCTATTTGAGTTTATAAAAAATCATTCTGCATCATGTACTTATGCATGAGTTTTAGTACAGTTAGAGAGTGAAGCAATGCAGCTGTCCTTCTTACAGTATACGGTTTATGGCATACAGTTGCCAATAATAGGCTCTAATCATGAAAAAAATAACTAATACGCTCTGAAATCTAATTAGGGCCCTTTACCATATTCAGAAGAGGGCCTAATGCCTGGCACGGTGGAAGGAAGCTAGCGATTAATAAATCTGTGACTCATCGAGATTAATCTTTGTGTTTGGGATTAAACACATTGATGGACATATGCTGCGCACGCTCATATTCAACTGTTATGAAAACTGACACAGAACAACACGCCTTGTGTAATTAACTAATACGATTATTAACTAGATTTCCGAATATTCATTAACCGACCGAGAAACTGCAGGTCGCTTGCCAAGTGAGGACGATTTGGCGGGAAATCTCTTCGCCTGCGTGCAATACATGTTAGCAGACAGTCTTTTGCTGACAATATGTACATAATATCCAATTCTGTAGGATGGATGGATGGTTCCAGGTCACTCCAGGCTATCATAGTCCCGCATCCGTAATAAAGTAAAGGTCATGCAGGGGTCAGTCTGGTCGTGTGGATTCAGGCAGGTGGGAACAGGGCGGCAGCGCTGCCTTCTGGGATTAGCCAATCCCTGCCATCTGCTAGCAGCAGCATAATCCCCTCAATGAGAAAATCTATTGTCTAAGTAAATATCAAAGGCATGTAAGCTCATTTTGGCAAGTAATTTAAACATTAGGAGGACTTAAGTTAAAAGAGCATGTTAGTGCTGAGCAAGGGATCGGGAGGCTTATTTATTCCGTGCAACTTGCTGCTGAATCATCAAAAAAAGATCAAGCTGCTATTAACTGAGAAAACAAAAAATGAACCCACAGTAATAACTGCTGCTGAAATAAATAAATAAATAAATAGGTTGCTACATCTGTGGATGTTGTCTTTATACAAAATATAAATAGCAAACATACAAGATTTCATTTTACATTTTAAAATAACATTTTAACTTTATTTTTAGATTTTATTTTTTATTTTTCTTTAATATTTTAATATAATGTCATATAATATAAATATGAAATCATTTTATAAAATAAAAAAACATTTATATAATATATAATTATTTATATACAATATATACATACATGAATAATTAAAATGTGTATATACAGTATGCATAATAAATATACACAGTACACACATATATTTTATGCACAAAATCTTTGGATGTGATTAATTGCAATTAATCATTTGCCCAGCACTAATTTTTTTAGTAATGAGTGAGAATCATTTTATTTAAAATTATTTTTAAATACCCCAAAATTCACTATAATAACTATAATAATACTAAAAAGTACTTTTTTTTTTTTTTTTACTAAAATTATTAAAATTAAAACCAAAGTAAAAAAAATTAAAGCTAGATAGAAATACTAAAAATAAAATAAAAATTACAAAAGCCAATAACAATATTACTAAAACTGAACTAAAGTTAAAAATATAACCAAAATATAATAAAATATTTTAAATGCTATATAAATAATACTAAAAGACCACTGATTCCACTTGTTTTTTGCATTCACTCTAACAGCAGCAGTGTGTAGATCTGGACGTTCACGCCTCTCTGTGTCCTACTTTATCCAGTGTATAAACCCATCAGAGTTAATAGGATCTGCTGCCGCACGGCTGTGAGACGGGATCGGTGTCGCAGTGGCAGGCGATTTCATTAAATGTGTTTAAATATTATTATTATTATTAAAAGAGATGTAAAAGCTGCTGGATTTGCTCCCGTGGCAGGCGACATTTTTGTAGAATTGTATGTTTTGACATGGTAGCTATTCTGACACTTTTATGCACATACACTAACTGGCTCCGCGGACGAAGCCGTCTTTGATTTAGGACAACTATTTGCTGTCTCGCTACCATAGTTTGACCAAACTCCCCATCACATTCATTCCCTTTAAATAGACTCCTAATTATGTGCTGCCTCATTGTTTGCCAGCCGATGTGCCTTTGTATATTATGTGTATAAACCCATCAGAGTTAATAGGATCTGCTGCCGCACGGCTGTGAGACGGGATCGGTGTCGCAGTGGCAGGCGATTTCATTAAATGTGTTTAAATATTATTATTATTATTAAAATATTTGTAACCTAATACACAACTAAATCACTGTTGAATAGATCTTTATTAATACATTTGTATGTGCACTGTGCTTGGAACAGACCAGAAGTTGATAAAGAATAATATCATATTTCATATCATATAATAACATATTTCCAATACCTTACAAGTTCACAGTGAAACTCCTGCAGACGTGGGAAGGCCAGATCAGTGTTCAGGGTTTTTTCTTCATTGCTCCACAATCTCTCCGCTGCAGCACAGGCTCTCGGCCTTCACAAACACACAAAATCATAAAGACCTACAACAGTCTGCTAATTCATTCTGATCTGGGCTGCGTTTCCCGATAACGTTGTCTCTTAGCTTGCTACGAAGACTCTAAAGGTTCAATCTTAACTAAAGGTATACCTGTTCTAGGCGTGTTCCCCGAACTATACCTTAGGATGTTGCTTAAGGTAAACCTTCTTATGTAGCGTTAAGAAGGTTTGGGGAAACGCAGCCCTGGACTGTTCATCTAGTCATACCACAGGCGTGGGGTCAGATTGGTGGCGTCCGCATATTCACCCCACATGGCGACCTCTCCACCAATCACCAACTTCTTCTGCTCATCTGTGCCTAAATCATAGAAAAACCGCACATATTTAAACTAGCACAACAGACATGCGCTGAAAACACACCAGCACTGCACTACAAACAACAGCAGAGCAAACCACATCAAGCAGTGGTTGATTCTGTGAGAAATGAATCATTATTTAAAATACTTAAAAGTCATCATGAGTTCTCATTTATCGCCTGTTTGCTTTGAGGGACTGATATTTTATATTGAATTTTTAAATATTATACAACAAGAGCAAGCGCTGGAGAGCGTCTGAGCCCGGCATAGCATGCTGCTCCACACACCGGAGAAATTCTGGGGCCGCACTGCGTAGGATTCGCGCCAGTCCTGGCCGTATAGCTGATGTGGTTGATGTACCAGGGGGCAGAGAGCAGGACCCTGTGCCCGGCCTGGGTCATCCTGCTCAGTTCAGCCTGGTATTTTGCACCCTTCCAGATCTCCAGAACCGTGTCCTGTGGGATTTACCAACCAGCTCTGCTTTATTCATCTGCATAAATGCAATACTGGGAGTATTGTGAAGGGAGGACAAGAAAATGATGTGAATAAGAGGTGTGAACGAGATTTTTAAAATGTTGCAAGCTAGATTCAAACTCAAAAATGCCAAAAGAGCACCAGAGCTCAACGGGTTAACCACTAGCCCACAGTTCTGACTTTTAAATAACTTGTATTGATTCATTTTGCTTCATATCTTCTGATAGAACCTACTTCTGTCTCATGTACAGTCTGATAACACTGTGTTTCACCTCACACTATAAAAAAGTCGACTCTTGATTGACACCTTCTGGAATGGAGATACTATTCGTTTTCCTTAATATTTTAAATTAGTTTATATTTTTATTTTAGTTAAAGTTTAGTATTTTTGTTGTGTTTTGTAATTTTTATTAGTTTTTTTTTTATATGTCATATAAACATATATTTTTTATACATTTTTTTTTTTTTCCCCCCAGTTTTAGTTTCAGTTATTTTAGCATATAGAGATAAACTAAATGAGAAATGTTGCCTGAAATAAAATATCTTTATGTTTTGTATTTATTTATTTATTTTAGTTAACGTTTAATTTAAGTAACATTTTTTTATGGTTTTAGTTTTAATTGACTATAATATTTATGCTTAGCTGATGCAATACCAACATACAAAGTCCAGTGTTGTTATAAAACTAAAACTATTAAAAATAATTTTTGGGAATTGAAATAAAGCAGAAATAAATTGAAATATAAATACATAACTGAACTAAATAAGTTTAAAGCTACATTGTTACTTTTTTATTACACAAAAACAAACCAAAATGTTATTAATGACCAGTCCAAACCATGTCTTTACTTCACAAAATACACTCTGATAAACCTATAATAATAATCATTTAGAATAATAATTTATTTTAGAGCTGCTGGGAAGGATTTTGCAGGAAGTTGCATGCATACGTCATTCACCCATGCTTGATCTTTTCGCAAGATGCAAGCCATTTTATATAGTGTAGCTTTAAATTGAAGTACTAAAACTCAAACTGAAATTTATAATAATAATAATAATAATAATAATGCTAAATCAGAATATTTTTAAAAAAGCTAATAAAAATGACATTTAAAATTAAAATCAATTTAAAATGAACTAAAATTTAATTTAATTTAAATACAATCTGAAAATTACCTACAAACATAAATAAATATTTGAATAGTATATAAATAATACTAAAATACCACTTATAAAGTCATGCTTATCAATGCATGTTTGTTTGATTCTCACAGCACAACACACTTTCACAGAGAAATCAGCACTACACTGACACACAGCACTGCAGTCTCTAGTATTTATTAGTGTTTTGCACTTATGCTCTGACCCCTGAAGGCTAAGGGCCGCATGTTGTAGTAACGGGCCCAGCTGTGAGTGGGTATCGGCAGGTCGAGGTAGAAAGGGGCCGCCAGGATGACCTTTAACCCTGCTTTAGTCACCCGGCGCATCTTGCACAGGTAACAGCCCTGCTTCCAAACCTCCACCACGTACTTAGATCTGGGCTAGAAGAGAAGCGGCTCATTCCTGTTACAATCACACACGTCTCTTTTTCACGTTTGAATGCAACCAGTGTGACTGTGTGGTAAAGCAGACTCCCTGTTTTTACTCACTCGCTCGTGGTAGTCAAACACGTCCTGCCAAACAATGGAGCTTTTGTTGAGAGCGGCGGTCATGTTCATTATACTGAAGAACATGAAGAGAGACATAGTGGAAAACCAGAAACACTGTGTTCATGAATGTGCCATTTCTTATGTTTATGCAGAAAAATTGTAAAAACAAAAAATTTCCATTGTTATCAGAAGACAAAACATTTAGATTCTTAATATATTAAAACAGAATTTAATCAATGCATGGTCACAGTTGTGCTTATATCAGTTTTTTTTTTTTTATGGTTTCAAACATGTCTTAATAATATATTATATTATATTATATTATATTACTGGCACAATGTTTTTATTACATTTTTATTTGTCACTGTGTTTATTTTTGTGTTGATGCTTTGGCAATGAAAAAAAAAATCAAGTATTTTATGAATTGAAAACTAAATTTGAGAGCCAGAAAAAGCCTCTAGAGGGCGTTAGTATACAGTAAAACAAATTCTTAAATAACTAGACTTAAACCAGCTTTTCAGTAACGTTGGGAAAGTTACTGAAACAATCAGTAATTTTGTCTTTTCAGTTCAGCATTTGACAAATAACATTAAATGACTCATATGAAAAATCCTCTTTATTTTTTCTGTATTGCGACTGAAGGAATTCCAATCCAAATGGACAGTACATCTAATAAGATCACTTGAACGAAGTCATCTGATTTAAAATAAACATCATTGTAGTGCCTGCAGAAAATATGAAACGGCTTAATCGGATTAAATTACCATCAGTCATAACACCATTGTTCCACGAACAAAAGCAAACATTATGTAATTGCTATTAAACAATCATCCCTGGATAATAATAAAGCATCATCCAGAGTGGAAGTCTAAGCCCATGCGGCCAACCTAAACAGACAAAATCAGGGTAAACATGTAATAAACTAAAAATAAAGCTTTGTTTTAAGCTTTATTTAGTACACTTAACCCTTAACTGTCACCCCCCATTTGCCCACTAAGGGGGAGGAGACCGCCAAAAGATTTTAAAAGTACCATTTCCATGGTAACGCAATCTCTGATTTCGAAATGATTTTCACAGGATGTATCTTGGGCTTCTAAGCTTTCAAATGATATTTGATTTATGATGATTAGATTGATTACTAAAAGATTTGATAGAGAAAAAAGACAACAACAAAAAAGAGCGCCAAACGTCCCACAGGTGGGACGGTGACGCCCCTTAAAACCCTAAGACTTTCTTTATTCAGTGGAACCCCAAAAACCCCCATTGACTTTCACTAAAGAAGGCCAATCATGATGCAGTTGTAACACCATTGATTTTTTTCTGTAGCTGCTAGTATTGTAGCTGGTTGTTTGAGCTGTGGTGGATCAAGGCTTCTCTGTTAGATGTGTAAAATCACTCACACACCCCCTTCCCATTCTGGAAACCCCTCCCTGTGTGTTACCGTTGAACTAGATGTCACAGTCGTCGTCTACTCCCTGTTTTAGTTCTTTGAATGTCACTGGCTGGAAATGCCATGCTGTACTGTGCAAAATGCTGTACTGTATGTGACAATGACGAAATATGACTCATACAAATGTTCATATGAGATTTCATCACTGTGATTAACATGCTTATAATTTTCCATGGCATTCACTGTCACAACGAGGAGCGGGAATACCTTATTGACCCTTATGCAATTTATTAATTGATCAATATAATTTATAGATACATATATATTTATAGGTAAATGACGATTTTGTCTTAACGTTTAGAATTATTATTATTATGTAATGAGTTTTGCAAGGTCCTTTCATTGTATTTGTTGTGTTTTATTTGCGTTTTAACAGAACCACACCCAGTGAAACCTGTGGAAACAGCACACAAACTGGTTTAAGCTCTAGTAAATACGCAAACACACTCAGAACATACTGTAAAAATACAGTTATTGAGAATTAATCACAGCTTAAATCTACATAAAACGCCCCAAGCTAGGTGTGAGTTGATAATTATTGTTAACTAATAAACCTCTGTGCAAAAAATGGTTATGAGGTTATGTGAGCATTAGGAAGTTTCGTTTGTCCACTCAGTGTTTTTGTTTTTTGGACTTGGAGTTGGTGACACAACTGGAATTGCCAGTATTTCCAAATGATTACATTCTGAACTACTGCTTTTCATAATTGTTGAAAACTCTAGCTTAATTCTATATTCACTTTTAATTATTCAATATAAAGGTTGCTAAGCCTGTCTGTTTACTGTAGTTTTACAGCTTCTGTCTTTACTGCACTTTGTTAATCACATGGTTCATATCACACAGGATCATAAAACGGTTATCTTGGTCTGGATCTCTGGCCTAGTAGTTTAATGTTTTGTCTTGATAGACACTGCCATATAATCTCTTCTCAAAGCCTTTGGTAAAAAATGATACTTGGTCACAACTGAATATCCAATTATGTTTCATCAGACGTTTCATTCAATAATGTGTACGTTAATCATAATTGCACATGTGCACATGGTAATCATAATAACTGCACATACAGTCCATGTGCATTTATTGTGAGTTATTATTTTAATTTTTTTGATTTTTTTAATGCTTGTGTTGTTCTTGATTTATTTAACATGAAACTTTAAAAGAGAGTTCACATTAAATTGTCTAAGGTCTAATGCATTTTTGTAACCACAATAATCATGTGCCATAACTAGGATGGTGAAGGAATTCTGTGGTTACTGTTCTATAATCGCTAATTGTCGGAGATTTTAACATTCATGTTGATAATACAAATTATGCATTAGGACTTGCGTTTACTGACCTAATAAACTCTTTTGGAGTCAAGCAAAATGTCACCGGGCCCACTCATCGTTTTAATCATACGCTAGATTTAATGATATCGCATGGAATCGATCTAACTGATATAGATATCGTACCTCAAAGTGATGATGTTACTGACCATTTCCTTGTATTGTGCATGCTGCGTATTACTGATATTAACTATATGGCTCCGCGTTATCGTCAGGGCAGAACTATTGTTCCAGCCACCAAAGACAGATTCACAAATAACCTGCCTGATTTATCTCAACTGATTTATCTCAAACCCATAAATACACATGAACTAGACGAAATGACTAGCAACATGGGCACTATCTTCTCTAATACATTAAATAGCTGAAATAACCTTCCTGATAACGTTCGGGGTTCATAACTGCAGTTATATCTGATCAAATGCACATTATTATTCTTTAGCTTCGGTTAAACAAATTAATTTTACTTGGTTGGAACAGCAGCTACGCTAATTATGTCTTTATTTGTTTCTCTGTTTCTGCCACGGGATTGACATGACCTCAGAGGACCTCAGATGATGCCAATCCTGAAACAACATACAGAACTACCAAATTTTGCTATAAGTTTGATTGCATCATATAATAATTGCTGTTAATAGTTCATCGTCTGTTTGATTACGTCTTTAATTGATTTTTCCGTACATTTCTGCCATATGTACATTAACTGACAGTTGTCCTGCATCTTCAATAAACAAGCTACAGGTAGTCCAAAATGCAGCGGCTAGAGTCCTTACCAGGTCAAGAAAATATGATCATATTACCCCAATTTTACAGTCTCTGCACTGGCTACCTATTAAGTTCCATATCAGTTACAAAATATTATTACTTAATTATTACTTACCTACAAGGCCCTTAATTGGTTAGCTCCTGCGTACCTAACTGGTCTTCTACCTCGCTACAATCCATCACGCTCCCTAAGGTCGCAAAACTCTGGACTTTTGGTAGTACCTAGGATAGCAAAGTCCACTAAAGGAGGTAGAGCTTTTTCGCATTTGGCTCCCAAACTAAATAAATGCCTTCCTGATAACGTTCGGGGTTCATAACTGCAGTTATATCTGATCAAATGCACATTATTATTATGCTTTAGTTTTGGTTAAACAAATCAATTTTGCTTGGTGGGAACAGCAGCTACGCTAATTATATTTTGCTATAAGTTTGATTGCATCATATAATAATTGCTGTTAATAGTTCATCGTCTGTTTGATTACGTCTTTAATTGATTTTTCCGTACATTTCTGCCATATGTACATTAACTGACAGTCACCACTGATAAGCTACTACTAAATATTGTAGAAATTAAATTTTCTGTAGTTGCTATGCAACTATTTGTATCGTAAAAAGCGCTATACAAAAAAACTTGAATTTAATTGAATTTAACTGAATTAATCCTTGATCTAGTTCTGAAGAAACTAATCATTGCAATAGTCATAAGCCCCCCAAAATAATTAAGATTAATCTAATATTATCAGCATAAAACAAAAGAAAATAAAAAAGCAAAACAGACAACCCAAAACACAAAAACAATAATAAAAAATAATAAATAAATCTAATCTTTTAAAGATTAAAAAAAGAAAAAAATCTTGATAAATAAAAAACAATCAAAAAACACACAAAACTGACAAAAACACAACACAAAAAACTAGCAAAACAAAAAAGCAAAAGAGAAGAAAACCTAAAACAAAACACAGAAAAGTAAACAAAACAAACAAATAAAAAACAAGCAAAAACACAACACAAAACAACAAATAAAAACAAAACAAAAAACTAAACAAATAAACAAAAAAAACTCAAACACCTAAAGCAACACAAAAACAAGAAATAAACAAAACAATGCAAAACAAAAAATACAAACAAAGAAACAAATAAAAAGCACAAAAACAAAAAGCAAAACAACAAAATAATACATGACCTCACCAAAAAAAATAAAAAATAAAAAATCACAACACAAAACTGCATCACATATCAAAACAAAACAAATAAGCAAATAGCTAAATAAATTTAAAGGAAAGACATTTTAAGGTAAATGATATTGAAATGATTTTTCAAAGCTGTACATGAAACAAATATTATTTTATGTTTTACAAGAAAATATTTAACATTTAAACTTCAAACCGTCATTGTTATTTCAGTTTGTTACTTGCCATTTCTTTGTAATTATTCATAAAATTTACTAGCAGTTTCTGAGTGAAAATGGTTTCCACACCATTTTTTTCCCAGTGTACAAATAAATCTATACCATAAGCTATGTTACTTCTTTAATAGTGGCAGATGGTCAATTTGTTAAAGCATATATAAGTAGTTTATGATTTTCAAACAGTGTCTTCATGCTTTGTGTATGTGACATAACGTAAAGCGTAATGGATCTACAGCACGTTTCGCAGGGCATTCTGGGCTATTCATATTTGAAGAAAGAACAAGAGCTGTCATACACCACGTTTAAGGTGGATTAAGGTGGTACTAAGTTGAAAATGCTTTCTCATAGGGAAGGGCAAGTGATTCTGTCTTCGACTGAATGAGAATCCACCTGCCCTGGCCTCAGGAAATCTCTATAAAATATGTGACTTTCTTTCTCAAAGTGATTCACGTGTACCACTGAAGTTCAGGACTTACTGTATACTGTATTCAGTAGCAGATGCACTCTCCTGATACAAAACACTGGGTTGTCTGACAAGCATGATTAAAATAATAGCAGTGGAAGATTTTAATTAAAATATTTCACTCTGTGTTCCAATTAACTAACAGCAGTAATACAATGATTACACCATATAACACATTCAAATAAAATGGGAAACTTTGAATGTTGACTTTACAAAACAAGAAAAGACAAAACAAAAAACAAAACACACACACACAAATCAAAACCATAGACCTTTTTCACATTTCCGGGTTTCTCAGCAGCGGAAGTCGTCATAGTTGGGTAAACTTCGAGAGCAGTGAATGGGAGAGTAGCACAAATATATTTTTTGCATTCCTATTTGCTAAAATAGCAAAATAAAAACACCACAATAGTGTTTTTACGACTTTCAAAAAAAAGGGAAAAAAATTGAGAGAGAACTATGTCAAATTTACCGTCCCTCTCATAGACGGTGCATTAGAAACACCCTTGCATTAGCGTTAACTAGTTTTTTTGTAATTTGATGCAAAGGTGATATAATACAAAGTATAGTGTATACATTTAAAAAAAATATATAAATATAAAAAACTTTCGAGGATTTAGAATGCTGATGACCGATGAAACGCGTCATCACAGTCTTGTGAAAAGGGTCCATACTGAAACTGATGATTAGTGAGTTTATCTTGGTCACTATAAAGAAAAGTACTGTGTATTTGAACCTGCGTTTTTACAAAACAAAAGAAGAAACAAAATAAATAAAAAAACAAACACAAATAAAAAACAGTTGTTTGAAATTGTTAAAAGTTTATCTTGCTGGTCACTGCACAGATTTTTGTGTATTTGAACATGCGGTTTTACAAAACAAAAGAAGCAAAACAAGGCAAAACACACAAACAAACAGTTGTTTGAACTTTGTTTTGCTGGACTGAATAGCATTGTGTATTTAAACCTGAGGTTTTACAAAACAAAACAACAAAACAAGAAATTGGCTGTAAATAATTTTATCTTGCTGCTCACTGGCACTGCACTGAATAGTATTGTGTATACAGAAACAAAAAAAACACGCACACACACAAAACATAAAACAATTGTTTGAAATTATCTACATTTATCTTGCTGGTCACTGCATGGAACAGTGTTGTGTAGCCTATATTAACCTGGTGAGAAATTGGCGATTAGTTCATTTAATCTGGCTGGTCACTGCACGTAATAGTATTGTGGGGGTTGTAGGTTTGTCTAGCCCTGCTCGCACCCTCCGATCCTCCTGTCTGACGTCTGCATCACACCTCCACCTGCAGACTCGCCCATTGTGTCTCTCTCTTTCTCTCTACTGTAACCGTCTGACACATTATCACACACACCTTCTTAATTCAGGGGATTGGTAACCAGATAAGTGATCATGAATGCACACACATGTATCTTTTTTAATGTGATAAGGGCGTTGTCACTGCAGATTCTATAACTTCTTGCCTCTCTCTGACACCTGTCAGATTTTCACAAGCAATCTGCGAGCCGGCACACTAAACACATTTTCTCAGCACTGGAATTATACGCTAAATCCTGATAGTCCTATTGGTGAGTAAAGATACAATCAAACACTTTCTGTTTGTTTTCATCTCAGAATAAATGGATACTATTGTCAGCATATGAACAAAGCATGATTCAGTTTTGTGAACGAGCATGCAAATGCTGTCTGAACAGAAATCAGTATCAGTCACAGTGACTCAGTGCTGAGTGAGTGAGTTTGATAACTTTCTGAGAAAGATGCTGATTTGGATTTTTTGTGCTTGTGACAGTTGAAAACCTTAATTTAGCATATTTTATAAATTATGACATTTTCAAAAATGATATAAACATAATAAATATAAGAATTTATTATTAAATAAATGTATGTGTTTTAAGTGCATTTGTATTAACAAACAGTTATATGTGGATAAATGAATCACACTTAATTAAAAAGGGGTATTTAAACTGCAATTTATTGAGTTTATTGGCTATTTGAAATCTAGTCAAACTGAGTTTATTTGGCATTTGGTAAAATACAGCTGGAAAGTATCATCATTTTTCATCAGATAGTTGATATTAGTGTTTGTGTTTTATAGAAAGCAAACCATGCATGAGTTTTTTAGATAAAGGTGAAACTAGATTCAGCATGATCTGCCGCGCTTCCTACGTTGCTAGCCGACGCTAAGATACAACAACAACAAGCTGTTTAAACCGAGACACACGTCACCTGCATGTCAGAGCACATTCTCTGAGAATTTTGCTGAACTGATGACAAAATGTCTAGAAAAATGAATGAAAGTATTGGTGACTTTATCAAAAGTATACTGTATATTCACGATAAACGTGTTACATTATCTGGTTAGATCGCGCAAGAGTTTTCAAAATCCACACTGTAAATAATGTTTGTCAGGTCCTAAAATGAGTTAGCCTATTAAATTACTTTCATTAATTAAACTTATGTAATCTATAAACATGTTTTTTTTCTTGATATACTGTATAATAAATAATGGTAACACTTTATTTTAAGGTGTCTTTGTTACACGTTACATGTAGCCTATTTGCTATTATAGTAACAATAAATTAAATAAAAAAGCCAAATCCTAACCCTAACCATAGGCCTATAGTTAAATAATATTACTCAGTACTTAAATGCACAATTATACTATAACAAGGACACCTTAAAATAAAGTGTAACCTAAATAATGTGTTGTAAAGCCCATTAGGTTGTTACTCTTTATTTTACAGTGCATTTTTACATTTAAGAACTGAGTAATATTAATTAACAACCTGTAGCCTACTTGCAGGGTTATGGTTTAGTTTAGGGTTAGGCCTACTGCATGTAATTATGCATAATTTATTGTTATTACTATAGTAAGTACATGTAACATGTCTAAGGAACACTAAAATAAAGTGTTACCAAAAAGTCTACACTCTTAAAAAATAAAGGTTCCAAAAGGGTGTTTTCGCAGTGATGCCAAAGAGGAACCATTTTTTGGTTCCCAAAATAACCTTTCAGTGAACAGTTCCTGAAATAACCATTTTGAAGAACATTTAAAAAAAATAAAAAGATCCTTTTCTGCATTTGAAAGGTTCCATCGATGTTCAAGGTTCTTCATAGAACCATTGATGCCAATAAAGAACCTTTATCTTTAAGAGTGTAACTCTGAAACACAAAAGTAAACGTCCAGATGCATCACAGAAACGAGACTGCTATAGCCTACACATTCTTTTGGGGGAAAATGGAAGAAAATGTAACGTGGACACAAATGTCCATTTATTTACTCAAAACGCAATTACGTAGGCTAAATAATAATGAAAAAGAGCCTGCTTTGTGCGTTCTTGAGTTTACCTGGATCAGGTAACCGATGACTCACCTCGAAGCCCCGCCCACTTTACCTCCCACCTGCGAAAAAGCCGCAGAGTTCAGAGCAGCCGTCAGTAGCGCGTCGCCTCACAGTTCCAGCATCAGCGCAGAGAAACACAAGCTGACTAACTGAAGACGTCTTTATTGTTTCGCACCGCGGGGATCTACTTTTTCCCCACTCTCTGGTGGAACTGTAACTTTTTAATCTCGGTGGTTCAACTCGGTCCCATCGTCGCTTCGCCATGAGTATGACCTCGGAGAACGTTTTTCTGACGGCGCTGCAGCCCAACACGACCGTCAGCACTTACGCGGTCCCCTCCGAAACCGAGCTCTCTCACGGCGGGACCCACGCCAAGGAGGAGGCGAGGTTCAAACGCGTGCACCAGCAGGTGTCCATGAGACTGGCGGAAAAATCCACGCTTCCGCGCCAGAACGGCTCGCCGTCGTCACAATACGCAGCCTCAGGTGTGTCACTGTGCGCTTTGATCTCATTGTAATATATCCACAATAACACAACAGCCTTTGAATTATTAATCTACTCATCATCTGCCAGGTTGACTTTACATAAAAGCCTTTGCGCTGTGCTTTTATACAGTATCTGGTTTCATTTAGAGTTGAATTACATCTTCATTAACTTTTGGGAACGTCATTATTTGTTAGATATCAATAGAAGAAGCATTATTATTAAATTCACACGCACAGGCTGTACTGTGCTGTTTACAGGCAAGTATGCAAAACAATAAATAGTTATCAGAAAAAACTGCCTGGAGCAAAATTGTGGTCACATGGTTTCTGTTATTTGGATATACAGTAAGACTAAATATCCCTGTGTGTCATTTGTAGATAAAGTATATTTATTTTAGTGACTTGACCTGAACTAGTTTGCATTTACCTTTGTATTCTAGCAATAACAAAAATAATGTCATAGATGGTCATCAGTTCACATCAGGGGTGGTGGATTTAGTTTTCAACGTTGTTTTTAAACATTAGCAGTGGTGATTTAAATTAAGAATTAAAATCGGATGAGAAAGTTTTGAATTCATGATTTTTTAAAATCTGTATCAATTAGCATAGAAAGTGGCTGTGGCAGAACAGACAATGCGACTTCTGGTTTGTGTTAATAATTCACAGGAGTGAGCTGAGCAAGGTTCAAGTGTAATCTCAGTTCCTGTTACACGACTAAGTGAGAGTGAAAGTTTCAAAGCTCTACTTAGAAAAACCCAACCCACTCTAGACAAAAAAAAGTGCTTAGCATTGCACAAAAGAAAGGTAATTTGGATCCGTCAATCATAATAGCTTAAATATCAATTGGTGTGACGGAAAAGCTGAAGAATGTAACCTAAGAGAAATCCAAACTATTTGTTTTAATCCGCAGCCTTATAGACAGCAGTTGCTCAAAGTTTAGTTTTTAAAGACAAATGAAACTTGCAGTACTGTACGACTGTAAAGCACATTAGTACACATTAGTGTGCACTTGAAAGTACTCAAAGCCTCTAAGTGTTCAAGAATTTGTGGTTGATGTGAGTGGTTAAGGCCAGAAGTGGTTGAATTCCTGGCTTTATGAGGGTCTACCATTGCTATTTCCAGGGTTTTAACCTCTGGTGCTTAGCGGATACATTAACTGGACCCCAGTTTATGAGGTTTACCTGTGTTTGACAAGTTAGAAAAGCCTTGCGTCTTCCTGTTACAGGCCTGCTTTCAGGAAGAGATGCATACCATGTCTTGAAAGTGTTTGTAAGTCTGAAAACTAGATTTGACATTGAAATACCAAGAATTAGTTACGAGCTTGATTGAGATGTAGGCCAAATGGATTGTTTTAAAACAAAATTGCATTTGAACACTCAAAATGTTAGTTCTAACTTAGTAATTACTTGTGTTTAATTCTACTAATTTGAAGCAATGCACTAGGGCAGGGTGAGGCAGGGTGAAGGGCGTGTGTTTTTTTTGGGTAGGGACTTTGGGAGTGTACCAGTCATCAGACCGGTTCTGTCTTTTCTGCTGGCTGTTGTCTACAACTCACTCCACACTTATTCACTTATGAAATGCTTATACCACTCCCTAATTCACACACACACACACATACACACATTCACATACTCAAGTGCGTGTACTTGCATGCCCGTTGATACATAAATAAGCCTTTGATGAAATAAACCTGGATGTCTTAGCCCCATGTCTGCTGCTGATCCAGAACAAAAACGCTGTAAAATTGTGGTAAACGTGCACTGCGGTAATTCATGTAACTCTACAAGTTTGCCTTATACTTGCAGTGTCATCAAAGACACATGGCGAGCATACTGACTTAGCTGTAAAGTTACAGACTTGACGACTTTACGGAGCAGTAAATCTTTGGCTTTACATCTGAACACCTGTAACTTATTTCCCACAATGTAGGCACTCTGTAATGCCATCCATTCAGCAACTTGATTACATTCAAATAAGACATACAAACTTGCATACAATAGTGTCATAAACCTGACTACAAGAAAGCAAACAAACTTGCATGTTAGTTCACAAAGTAGACAAACTTATGTACATACCTAAGTGTCATAAACATGAAACAAAACAAAGTTGTTTAATAATTTGAGCAGACATGCTCATCAACATTTACATCAAAACATACATACATAAAAAACATACATCTCATTTACATCAAAACATACATACAAAGCTATAATAAACATGATTAAAGTGAAACAAAAACACATTTAATGTGTTTTTTAATGTTTAAAACAACAAACATGCATTTTTGCGTACAAACTTGTTTACAGAGGTATCATAAACATGAATAAAGGAAACAAAATAACACATTTGTTTAATTGTTCAAAGAACAAACATGGATGTTTACATTAAAAAAACCTTGCATATAAAGCTGTAATAAACATGATTAAAGTGAAACGAAACAAAACATTTTTTAATTGTTCCACCAAAGAACAAATGTGCATGTTTGCGTACAAGCTTGTTTACAAAGGTATCATAAACATGGCTAAAATAAAACAAAACAACAAAGTTATTTGTATAATTACTGCATAGTTTGTATGTTTACAATACTCAGTGCTTACAATAGTTATTCAATTTAGAGTTGTGTAGATAGTTAATAAGTTTGTGTTGTAAAACAAAAGCAATTCATTGGTTAGATGTGTAAACTAGATGTTTCTTTTTGTTCTTTACTGTTACCTGATTGGTTATATATCTTTTGGAGAAAACGTTCTATTTTAACTGATGGAAAACAGGGCAAGTGCAAGATCAAAGGCCATATTTTTATAATGAGGATCTTTAATTTAATTTTAGCTGGTTGTAGTTACTAGTTCAGATCAGTCACTGAGTTGGCATCATAGATCTTGTTTTTCTGATTGCATTGTAGCTGAGCTGTTAGGTGTGTCAGTTGTGTTCAGAAACGTGTTGAATGTGATGGCACATTGAGAAAGTTCACTGAGAGGATTACTCCGGCCATAAAAACTAGTCCATGTTATTTTCTCATTCATTTTCACAGTGAGAAATTCAAGTTTACATGTGCATTTATATTAATTCTCTGTATTTAATGTATCCTCTCTTAGAGTCTGGGAATTACCCGACGATGACAAAATATTCAACAATGAGCCAGAATTTCACTCCAAATTTCAGCTCTAAATCCTTCGTCTATGCCTCCGGCAGACCAATGACGGTAAGATTCTTTCCATGTCTTTATAAATATTTTACAGTAGTTTACTTGTTTGAAAGACATAGCACTTATTGAGCCAAGTTAAAGAAGTCTTGTGTGTGTGTGTGTGTGTGGCTTTATGGACGTGTATCTTGTCCAAATATTGAAAATGAGTAATGGGGATTGTGTTAGTTAGATGTGATATTTCACAGGTAAGCTCTAACCAACCACCACATATGAAAAATCACAAGTTTAGAAATCTCCAAGCATCACTTTCAGATATATTCCTGTTGAGTGATACCATGTTAAAAGTAGAGTTGTTGATTTAATGTAAATGTAAATGCATGAAATGTATGCATTAAAATGCATATATTAATGCAAAAAATGCATAAATTAATGCAAAAAATGCATCAATTATTGCAAAAACTTTAATTATGATAAACATTATTAAAAATAATGCAATTTAACTTCCCCATTGCATATGTTATTTCTATAATTAAGACTTAAAAAATACCACACCAAATTGTTTTGCATTTATCTGAATTATCTCAATTTTGGGGCCTTTCTCTGGAAATATTGACGTGATTATTATCAATTGCATTGATTAATTAATTGACATGTAATTCTATAAAAAAATTTAATCAATCGATAGCTATAGTTGATAGGGTTCTACCTTTTCAATTTCTCTTTTCTTCTACATATTCAATGTCTCTTTTCTTCAATGCCTCCTTTCTTGTCTCTTTTCTTCTAGGCCCAGCGTCCATCCCAGTACTCTAGTGGTTACTCATCCCGCTCTGCCATTGATTTCGGGCCAAGAACCAAAATCAGTTACACAGGAGGTGGAGGTGGTGGTGGAGGCGGGGCGTATTATCAAGAAGATTTTGTGAGCGGCGGTTACCAGGGTGGCGGTTTCCAGGGTGGCAGTTACCAAAGTGGCGGGGGCCAAGTGCAACAGCAGCAGGTCAACACAATGACTCGATCCTTCAGCCGAATGGGGGGAGACCCGGAGACCCAGTCGATGCATTCCATGCGTGTGGCATCCATGCCGCGGCAGGTGGTTTCCTCATGGGTGGCGCAGGACGACAGCGACGGCAGCCTGGTTTCAGAACGAGACGCCACTTACACACAACAGGCCTCCCTGCAAAACATGAGCAACGGTTACGCCGCCAACACCTACCCACGTCAGTCCGTGTATTCGACCTCTAGGGTGAACGGATTAGAGAGCGGACAGCAGCAGGTCAGTTCCATGACTCTGCCGGCCATGAAACACTCCCTCAGCGGGACGCTAGCCACTGGCGGCGGAGGAGGTGGCATGGAGCAGGAGGTGTACGTTAGACAGCAGTCCTTCAAAGGCCCCGCCCACCGCACCATCAGCCGAATCAACAACCGGCAAACGAGTCGCACGTCCAACATGCCATCAGGCATGTACGGAACTGCCGGATTCAGCGGCTCCCAGAGCAACCTGGCCATGATGCAGCAGGGACGGCTGTCACGCGCCGGATCAGTCAGGAGCGTGCATAGCGTCGGGAGAGGCAAGGATGTGTTTGACGGCATGGATATGACAGGCAGCATGGGCAACCTAAGCGGGTAAGAACACATGTGGTTTCGGTGCGTCAAAATACTGAGCGAAATGCATCCCAAATGAGTCAAGGCCAGGAAGACAGTAGGACTGTCACGATAAATCAATGCATCGCGATTCATGGATCAATTCTGAATGCATCGCGATTCTCTCTGGAATCAATTCTGAGCTTAGTTTTTAACAGCAGATAGCGCTCTAATCTAGTTTTTAAGCGCACACTCAAATGCTTACAAAGAAGAGTGCTGAATAGCGACATGTAATTACACCTCGGCTCAGAATGCTTTTATGACATAAGATTAATGTAAATACAGCTCACTGTGAACACCCTTGTAATTCGCTTCTAACTTTACAAACTTTATGAATGATTATTTTAGGTTCAAGTGCATGTAAGGAACTTAATGTTTCTAAAGCACGCAGTGCCATCTGTTGTGAAAAACTAAATTCAGAATCGATTCGAGAGAGAATCGTGATGCATTCTGAAAATCTCAGAATCCGATGCAGAATCATTTCTTGATTCGCGATGCATCGATTTATTTCCCCAGCCCTAGAAGAAAGTATTGAAATGGAAGTAGCGGCAGATCTTGTATTGTGTATTGTGATCGTAAAATAAAAAAGTAGGGCATAGACTTAGTTCTATCCATCAATTGTTGATTGGATGGAGGTAGATCTGAATTTTGAGCCGATTGTAAGAATGGGGCGGAATTTATGTGGACAAAATGATTGGAAAAGTCCAGCATGCGTCACCAGGAAAAAATCGATTAATAAGATCGAGTTGCAAAATTTTGATTTAAAATGACAATATTTAAGAAATGGAACATATGCATGGATGAATCGGTCACAATAAGATCAAAAACATTTAGAAAATAGATTACTTTGCATTTTATGGCAACTTTAAGTGTGTTGTTAGACAAAGCAGAAACTGGTCAAACTTGAGAGAGAAACTTGCCTAATTAAATTTGAGACGTTGAACTGAGGCGCAGTCACATGTGCTTTTATATTGGCTATTTTACAGTGCTGTTGATTGTGACTCATCCAATCATAATTCAGCGTTGGTTTTATTGTTTGGAGGTTTTTTTCACTCTGGTGTTACATAAGGTTCATGAAGTTGTTTTTTTCTTTTGTGCTCATACCAGACTTTCATTCATTTATTATATCTTATCTTTTGGTTTGCGCCCATCAAGTTAATGATTAAGTGAGGAAACAGTCAAATACCGAGTAGGCCTACCTTTTATCTAATAAAATGTTTATTTTTTTCAGTATTTTATTCACTAAATTATTCCAAAATTGATTTTAAATTCGCACATTAAATATATTCCAACTATTTTATTATGCACAATATAAGATTTTGGTCATTTTACAGTGACTGCTAACTAAGGATGTCTGGAATCAAAACATCTTGCTTAAATGACTTTAAAGATGTGCACAGAAGTAGTATGCTAGCACCATTAGCATAAAACACTACTCAAAAGTAGGCCTAATTGCTTGAAATGCACAAATAACGTGTTCAACCACAAATTACATGTTTCTTACCAAACGCTTCCTTATTACTTTTGGTCAAAAATTCCCCGAATTATGTACCTTAGCTATTTGAGACATACTATGTTTTACCACAAACACTGAGTATTACTGATTGCAAATTAGTCTGTTAGCTGTTTTCGTTAAAAATACTTAGTGTGGTGTATAAGTATGGATAACAATGATTACTCACAGTGAGTGCAGGACTGACCTTTGAAGCATAAAATTATTCATACTGTGCTTTAACAGCCTGTCAGTACACCCATACTTAGCTTATCTGTCCTTGTTGCACTAACTGTGTGTGTGTGTGTGTGTGTGTGTGTGCGCGCGCATGTGTAATGTTTGATGTTGCCTATATGTGTGTTAAAAGTGAAGAGCGAGTCTGTTGCGCAGGCACACCCAAACCAGTCCAGCCACCTCACACTTCATACACCCTGGGAAAGAAACACACACTTCCTAGCACTCCAGCGACATGCACCAGCACACACAAACACACATGAAGGAAGGTCCTGTTGAGCAAAAGTTCCTTCAAATACTGCTGACTCTTAAAATGGAAGTAGTACTAGTTAAGAAATTAAGATAAGCTAATATATGAATTATCTGACAAAGAAACAACCCTTTTTAAGCGCCACTTTAGGTTTACACCGAAACTTAATTTGTGTTACAAAATATTTGGGGTATTTTAATAGTAGTGAAAGTAAGAAATTATGGGTAGGAAAGTTGGGAACAGGGTTTAAAAAAAAACCGCAGGCTAGATTCGAGCCCAAATTTCCTACATGAGCTCCAGAGCTCAATGTCTGAAGTTCATATGCTATGTCTACGACTCAAGAATATTACCGGCTAATGAATATTATCTTTACAGGACAATGTCAACAATTGAAGTGTTCATTTTTAGATCGTTAATAAAATTTCCAATTTTTCGTACTTTCCTGCATACGGAATTAAATTAAACGAACATCTGTAAATCTGACCGCACCCTAAGACCACGTTCTAATATCGTATCCAAGCAAGGAAGAACTTTTTGAAGTTGCAATAAAAATTGGAAGTAGTGACTTTGCGGATTGTGAAACGACTTGTCATAAAAGAAAAAAATGGTAGGGCGTAGACTTGTATCTATCCATCATTTGTTGATTGGATGGAGGTAGATCTGAATTTTGAATTTATGTGGACAAAATGATTAGAAAAGTTCGGCATATGTCATCAAAGAGAAGTCGATTAATTGGAAGACTGAGTTACGGAATACCGCATGCTAATAACAAACATCATTAATTACTGATTTGGAACGCTCTACATAGGAAGCAACAGCTTGAGTCACAAATAGGTTCACAATTGATTCCAATAAACTTTGATGTTAGCATGTTACTAAGCTAATTATTTAATATTTCAATTTTTCGTACTTTCCTGCATAGACTCAACAGTTTGGACATGCCGACTGCCATTAACTATCTTGATGAGCCCGATCAAAATCTTCAGATGTTGGGGGCTGCCTACATTCAGCATGAGTGTTACCATAACAATGATACAAAGAAACAGGTATGGAGTTGCTATACGTGCAAAGAAACATTTGAGTGAAATGTTTAAATGTGTGTTTTCGATATAAGTAGAACTTCTCTTTCTTTCAGGTGAACCAGCTAAAGGGCATTCCTCTCCTGGTGCAGCTTTTTACTAGCGAGAGTCAAGAGGTGCAGCGCTACGCCACTGGCGCCACCAGGAACCTCATCTACGAGAGCATGGACAACAAAGTGGCCCTTATTGAATCCGGCGGGATCCCCAAGCTCATAGACGCCCTTAAAGAACAAGACGACGAACTCCGCAAGAACATCACAGGTGGGCATTTCAGTCATTCTGTTCTAGTTAACTTTACCGCTATTATAATCGCCATTGGGTCACATGTTTATGAAGCTAACTTTATAACCAGTGTCCTTTAAAATCTATTTGATTTCTTGGGCTGCAAAACAAACCTCCTTTATCACATAAGAAGCCTAAAGGTGTGGTCAGGTTGTTGTTGTTGCAAAATACAGTCATTACAATGTGATCAGAAATTTCGCAAAAGGCCGAAATATTTCCCTATGCAGATTTTGCAGTGGGTTCAAGTTTATTACTTTCAAACCAAGCTGCTTACTGTTGGTCAGCATGGTGAATCAGTGACCAACTTGAAAGCGTTGCGAAATCTGCGTAGGGAAATCTTTTCCTCGCGTGAAATTTCTGACTTGATTTTGACTGAACAAAACAACCTAAACATTAAGACCGCATGCCAATAACAAACCTCATTAATGACTGATTTGGAACGCTTGTATATAGATAGCAATTTCGCGTATATCACACATATAGATTCACATTTGATTCAAGTGGAGTTTGAAGTTTGCATGTTGCTAGGCTAATGATTTAGGTGCCAGATTTACTAAACAGAGCAAATTAGCGTGAGACCGCAAAAGCGCTGATGGGAGTGGAAAGTTCTACGGTTGATCTACTGACAATGCACAAATTAAAGAACACAGACGCAACCTGATCATTTTTTATAATGACCAACAAAATTTACCAAATTAGCAAAGATAATTGTGTGCGTGTAATCTGGTAACAACACAGGCACAAAATGGGTTAAGACATGCTTTTTTGGGGCATTAAAGCTGCAGTCTGTAAGTTTTGCCTCTTTGTCGCCATCTCTGTTTGAAAACCTGGAATTGCAGCTGTGTGCGGAATTATCTAGCTTGCGTGGGTTGTGAGTCGGCACGACTCCAGCGCGGATGAATCTAATGTTCTGAAGAGTATGTGTGGCAGTCAGTCACCGCACCCGTGTGGATATTTACTGTACATCGCAGATTCTAGCCTACGTCTTGGAATATATGACCCAAATAATAATTTTCACAGTATATTGCCATCTGAACAAGTAAGTAACAAGTCTGCCACGTTTGTTCTGACCAACTGAGGAAAAAAGCATTACCATAAATCTCGCTACCAATGGTGATTAAATCTAAATATCGGTTAGCTCATATCAAATCAAACCATTCAAATTATTATTGTTATACTTTATTCTCAAATGATTAATGTTAACAACATCAGCATTGGTGACTATGAGTATAGTGTGTATTAGAGAGTAGATTTCAATTTCTGCACAGTCTAATCTAATTGTCATACTCTTAAAGTAAGGCGATAGTTTCGAACACTGGCTGGTTATGTACTTAAAATACATATATATATTGTATTGCTCAAATATTGATTTCGGATCATTTTTAACCAAAAAAAGTTACGGACTGCAGCTTTGAATACAGGCGTAAATACCAGCAAACTGACTACCACAAACCTTAGTAAATAATTTATTTAAATACTCTACTCCCACAAATTTAGCATCTGAAAGGGAAACTCCTACAAACGCATATGCAATAATAACTCTGTCCGCGTCTTTAGTAAATCCTGATAATAATTGCGTTGATGTAACCTGTTAATAAATCTGGCCCTTAATGTTCTAATTAGCATAACAAATACATAACACAAAAATATTCTCTGAAACATTACATTTTAATTAGTTTAAATACTGTTTTCATCAATACTTTGCAGTACAGAATGATATTTAAGTAGATTTTCAGTGAATCAACATCTGCCATGCATACTGGGCCTCCTCTGCCAGAGATACAGCTGATGTTACTTTTCATTTTTATTCACTGTTACAGTATCGTAGAAAATACAGAACATCCTTCAATTAAATACTTTTTTATTCATGCTAGTGAGGTCCAGTGTACATTTAGGCCATTAAATGACGTACGAAGAGGTTTTCGTCATCAGACTAGATGTGTGCATGTGTATCTGCATGCGTTGTACGCAGGGCGTTGCCTGATCTCTCAGTATTGCATCAAACTACTTTAATTATTGCTCAACGTTGTCTTGACATGTGCAGTGGAATGAGTGGACAGCGAAGGTTGGCGAGTTAGGTTTATGTCGGTCCTTAGGCTCTGTGCGTGTCTGGATATGCAGGCGCTCCAATAAACTGAATAAATCTAGCAATGCGAATCCCACCACTAAAAAGTGCGGCATTTAAAAGGATGACATCATAACGAAAGCTAAAGAGGTTGTAAATCTTTTGCAAGGAAGTTCGATTTGTGAAATTGGTTGAAACGGTTGCTGTAGTTATGATTTTTTCCTCCTTGTTTTTTTCCTTATCTTTATTTAAATTCTTATCTATTTCCCATGACACGTTCCCATGCTGTTTTCCTCATTCTCTCTATCTCTCTCTCCCCTTTGCTCTCATTCCCTGTAGGTATTCTGTGGAATCTGTCTTCTAAGGATAATCTGAAAGAAAGGCTGGCACGAGAAACTCTTCCCGAATTGACAGAGAAGATTCTGATTCCCCTCTCTGGCACCGGGGATCAGGACATCATTGAGCTGAGCCCCTCAGAGTCCGACATCTTCTTCAACACTACCGGCTGTCTCAGGTACACACACACACAGACTGTTTTAAGTTCCCCTTTACTTGTTCCTGTTCCTGTAGGAACTTCATCGGACTTAACTGAATGAAAATCCCCTGACAGGAAACCTGAGAACGAGAATACGTTTCAACCTAAACTATATTTTATATATTTTATATTTTTTATATTTTTAGGACTGTCATTTTTAGAAAATTATAAAGATATATTAATTCTGTTTTTAGGAGGGTTATTTTGGGAAAAATTATATTTAAAAAAATCTATTTTAGGACTATTAGTTTTAGAAAATTATAGAAAATGATTCCTATTTTTAGAAAAGTTGTTTTTAGAAAATTAATTCCAATTTTAGGACTATTAGTTTTAGAAAATTATAGAAAATGATTCCTATTTTTAGAAAAGTTGTTTTTAGAAAATTAATTCCAATTTTAGGACTATTAGTTTTAGAAAATTATAGAAAATGATTCCTATTTTTAGAAAAGTTGTTTTTAGAAAATTAATTCCATTTTTAGGACTATTAGTTTTAGAAAATTATAGAAAATCAATTCTATTTTTAGGACTGTTTTAAAAGAATTATGCATATTTTATAACTGTTAATTTTAGAAAAGTATAAAAAAATATTTTTAGGACTGTTGTTAAAAATGGTAGAAAATGAATTCTATTTTTAGATATGTTATTTTTAGAAAATGATTCCTATTTTTAGAAAAGTTGTTTTTAGAAAATTAATTCCATTTTTAGGACTATTAGTTTTAGAAAATTATAGAAAATCAATTCTATTTTTAGGACTGTTTTAAAAGAATTATGCATATTTTATAACTGTTAATTTTAGAAAAGTATAAAAAATTATTTTTAGGACTGTTGTTAAAAATGGTAGAAAATGAATTCTATTTTTAGATATGTTATTTTTAGAAAATTATAGAAAATCAGGACTATTTTAGGACTATTTATTAGGCCTGTTATTTATTTATTGCATTGTGACTTTATTTTTGAAAATACTTTATTTTATGAAAATATATTTTAAATATTAAAGAATGTAATGAGATTTAGAGAATAACTGTATCCTAAAAATGATTTTTTTTAAATTAATATATATATATATATATATATTCATAAAATGTATTTATATAATATATACTTTTTTCTCTGGTGAAACCAGATCTTTGTATATATCTTTCTGTTTTCTTGTACAGGAACTTGAGCTCGGTGAATGAGAAGACCAGACAGCAGATGAGAGAGACCCGTGGCCTTATAGATGCTCTTGTTGGCTATGTTCAGAAATGCTTGCTGGACACTAAAGTGGAGGAGAAGGTAATTGTGTAACACCCTCTTTTTTATATTCTGCCTCTATTGTTGCATCCGCCTGCATGTGTGTTCACATGGCCGTTCATGAGTGTATTCCTCTCTCAGGGTGTGGAGAACGCAGTGTGTGTGTTGAGGAATCTGTCCTATCAGCTGTACACTGAGATTCCCCCCTCAGCGCTTCTGCGGCTGGAGGGTCCGAGTCGAGCTCAGAGCTCCTCAAAAGGAGAAGCTATCGGCTGCTTCACCCCTAATAGCAAGAAGGCCAAAGATGTAAGAAGCTGCTTTCAATTTCCTATTTCAATTTTCATTCTCAAACTTTAGCTTAATCTCATATTTTGTCTTTTCTTCCAGAGACAAAATCAGGACCTCACCACATTTACAGAAGTGTCACGGCAGCCCACAGACATCGAGTGGCTCTGGCACCCTAAGATAGTGGAGCTGTATAACCAGGTGCTGCAGCGCTGCGAGATCAACTCCACAACACGTGAGGCCGCGGCCGGAGCCCTGCAGAACATCACAGCTGGAGACAAGAGGGTAAGTGATTCACCTCACATTAGCCATCTAAGCCAGCAGAAAATGTCTAGCTGTGAGCGCATTATTGTTTAGTCGTAGTACAAGCAGGATGTGTGACAGTTGGTTGTTGCCCCACCCCTCCTCGACTGTGATTGGATGGCTGACTGAAAAGCGACAGTAATGAGCACTACATTTTACACATAGTTGCACTTCAACTCTGAGAAAAAAAGCCAAAGCACTTAGCATAAAAAATGCCTCGTCACACTGCTAGCATTTTAATCCCCTGGGGTCGAAGCCCGCACTGGTGCGGTCTGTCTCGTATTTTCTTAATGACCGTGAAAAGAACTAAAAATACTCTTGTCATTTTTGATTGTACAAATAAGAATAAGGTATCGTTTGAAACTGCAAAGGGTCTACCGTTATTTGTGTATAGTCATACATACAATGTGCTTTTGTAAAATAAAGAAAATATACAGGGTGCGCTCTCTGCCGTCTCCATCTCTGTCACCTCTCTTCACAGAGACGTAAATAAAACAGCCTGAAACTCAGCGAATACTTGCCTCAAAGACACGAGAAATATATGTATAGAAAACTTGAAATGTCTACTTCTAAATGTCCAAAACAAATATTCTGTGATAAAGTAATCTGTATGAAACCAACGCGATGTCCAGTTTTCCCTTCTCAACTCATTATCTCTAATGCGATCACGCACACGAGCCGATCGCGCTTTTCAAATTCTAAACATTCACGTGAGACGCACAGACATGTAAAATTGATATTTAAACAAAAGCCAACACAGATAAGTTTTGTGAAACAAAGCAAAATCAACATTGCTCACCTATCAAGAAGAAACAACGCAACCTCGGCGTCCGGTTCGAGCCCTTCCCTCTCCTTGAGTTCTCTCCACCGCTGGAAACCTGCTCCGATATTTACGCAGGTCCTACCTCTTGCCTGATCGTAAACCTTCTTTTTAAATGTTATGATGCTATAATCTATCTGCTAATATCCGTCCTGTATACTCAAATTGAGCGCTCTCTTCTCTCTATCATAAGACACACCCCTTACTGCTGATTGGCTGCAAGTGTGTTTTCGGTCAAGACTTGCTACTGCCAATACATCTGCTGCACATATAGCATATGAAATAACCCCCTATATAGCATACATGAATCACCCTGTAGCAGATCTATACAGGTGGAGCTGGGGAAGGTGTAGGGTTTCTGAAGTGTGCTGCAACTGCTACAGCAAACACTAGCCAAGTATTTGAATGTTGAACAGCAAGCTCATAGGCTGCTGATACAAAAAGAATCAGCTACAATCAGCTGCACCATGTGATGATGTCATTATGAGTTAGACCTATCGGACTGCGCCATCTAGAGTTCCATGACAGATCTTTGGATTTATTTTAACAATGAAACTTCTCTTTTGTGTTTCAGTGGGCGTCCATCTTGAGTCGTGTGGCGTTGGAGCAGAATAGGATGTTGCCTGTCATTCTGGATCTCCTCAGGACCAACAATGATCTCGAGCTGCGTTCTCTCACAGGCTTCCTCAGAAACCTCTCCCGTCACGCCAAGGACAAGAACGACATGGGTAAGGCTTCCTTCTCTAGCCACAAAACTTCAGTCCATCGCACCTCTGTGGCATTAGAGAAGCTCATTGTTCTGTGTCTTTCGTTTTAGCCACAAAGGTGGTAAATCCCTTGCTTGCCAAACTGCCCTCCGATGGCCGCCAGAAGGAGCCATCCAGTGATGTGGTGATAAACACCTGTGGAGCCCTCAACAACCTGGTGACCAGCAGCATGGTGGCTGCACGAGACATCACCTTCTTCAATGGTCTGCCCAAGCTAGTGGGCATCAAGACATCTCATGACAGCAGGTAAAACTTGAAGTCATCCAAATACACAACGAAAATCAACACAAAATAATATTGCTTCCAAAGTAACATTACAATTTACATTTTTTCATCCAGCCCTGCTAAACTGAAAGCTGCTAACGCAGCGGCAACAGTGCTGAGCAACATGTTCCAGTACAAGAAACTACACAAAGATTACAAAAGCGTAAGTATTATGACCATATAAATTATATACCTAATGTATTTTTAAAAGGTTTTCCTTCAAAACTTTAGTACTATTTATGACAAATGTGTTTAAAAATTGATGCACACGAAACTTATATTCTACATAGAGTGACCAGCCAAACCAGCCAAAAACAAATCGCTTTATTGGGATAATGTCGCTATTATAAGTAATTTTAGTCATGTAACACAAATGCGCCTGTAAATAAACTTTCTACAATAGTATGGATAATTGAAAACTAGGGTTGCCAGGTCTGCATAACAAAACCAGCCCAATTGACCCTTCGCATAGAGCTTAATTGACAGGTGATCTGACCAATCATAACGGCGAATCCACCATTTTGTCTGACAAATCAGAAAGGAGAGCAGATTAACTTCGGTGGACTTAAACTTGAAAAATTTTATTTACGTCTTTCTGCGGTTTAAATAAAATATGTTCTGATGTTCATTCATATTTTTTTCATGCTTTTAAGTACATATGAAAAGACGGTTCTGTTCATGTGCCGCTGAGGCAATACTGAGACTTGTTTCATACCAGAAGAAACCTACTCTGACTTGTCTGTCGGCGTGTTTTAAGTTTCCTCTTTGCTCCACGATATATTTTTCACTGCGTGGGAACATGAAGTGCAGTGTGAGAGCGGCATGGCTTGTCGGACATAGCAACAGTAACTAAGGGGGGCGGGTCTTTGCGCAGGGTCAAATGGTACTCAAAACTAGCCCAATTGTGTTCCAGAGGAAATGGCTATATAAACCACTCCAAAATCGCATTCTAGGGAGTCAAAACCTCTTTCCAGGAGGTTCCACCTTGGTTGAAATATCGTTTTGGGGGTGGAGGGTTTTTGGTTCAACCCGCAGATTAAAAAAAACAACCCTCGGCAGCAGAAATAAAAGTAGTCCACAACACTGCTGAAAACTTTCCTTCTTGCCTGATTCATCCACACCAGTAGGTGTCAGTTTAATGTCACACTGTTTATGCTACAGACATGACTGAAATGCAGTTTGTCAAATCATGCACTTTTCTTAAAGACCGAACTCTTTAATTTTCATAAAAAGGGCGAAAAACCCATTGATTTACTTTGAAAGATCAACCCCCCGAGCCATATCTATAGACCAGAACATTGTAGAAACATGGAACTGGGCACTTGTGATTTGGGACAGTTAGCAACCACATAGCAAAGCTCTAGCAACCACCCAGAACACCTTAGCATCGTGAAGGCGACTTTTTCAGGGCAAGCACCACTCATATTTACATAATAAATTATAAAAGTATTAAAAGAAAAACTTTTGTAGTAGTACTTTGGCTTACGTCTGTTTAAAAATGTACGTACACTCGCATGAGACTTACATATTCTACATGAAGCGGGTCGCCCCTAATGGTGGCCACTTGAGATCACTCAACCAACTTAGTCACTTTATTTCGCTAGCTCACCTACTATGAGATCATTTTTAATTGTAGACAACAAGTACGCCAGAAAAAGCATTTGTATTTGAAAGCGTTTGGCTTTGTGTAATTCATCCACACCAGTAGGTGTCAGTGTTTTGTTTGAAAATACAGCAGTAGTCTTGGAATTTACAATGAGTAATAAACTTAAGTGCATAGCTGTACCCTGTGACCTACACAGCAAGCACTATTCACATTTACTTCATAAATTGTAAAAATGTAACTTTTTACCATTTTTATTCAACTTATTCAATTCAGTGTCTCTTTGTGTTGGGTCATTACAAACTAGTACAGTTGCACATCACGATTACTGTCAATCTGCCCCGCCCTCTAGACATTTTCCAGTTATTTGAAGACAAGCACGCGAATGAACACATATCATACTGGATAATCAGATGGGAAATAACACACACATATTTGAGTAGCTTATTTACAAAATACACAAACATACATACTTAAAGCGTGTTGATATGGGAGGGAGATGTTCAGCCACACCCTGCGATGTGGATTTCGGGTGATTTCCTCGTGAGCATGTCCTAACACACCATACAACGCCACCGGTTAAAAAAATAAAACGTGTTCTGTCTTCTACTTCAAATCTGGGATGCTAGCCAGTGTGCTACCTGGAACAACTATGTGCATGTAAGATTAAAAGCGTCACTCACTCATGGTGTTTTTTTTGCTTTGTGTTTTACAGAAAGGGTTCCAGAAAGAAAACTTTTCAGACATGGGTTTCTGAATGGATTATATTGTCAAACAAGAAGATATTTAATAAGGACAATGGATAAAGAAAACACAACCGGAACACCGGCAAAATAAATATTCTGAAAAGTGGATAACACACACAAGACTTTATTGCTACTGTATAGGACGAACACTTCCTATTTAGCCTCGTATTTTTGTTATTTTTCCCCAAAATCCTCAGGGATTTATTGCAATATGTCTTTTTTTATACTGGCTGTTGCCTGTATTTTTCTTTTTTTAATATACAGAAACACAAACTATCCATGATATAATAATTATATCTTAGGAATTTAATCTGTCTTTTAAAAACTGTTGCTTTTGTTAGATATTTGTAGAAAAATATCTGTATTATGATTGTAGGGAAGACATTTTAGCTGGGAAATTAGAATTGTGAGGGTATAGATGATATAAGAAGATTGTTATATGTTTTATAATACACATAAATGCTGTAAACACAGGCCGGACACATTTGGGCTGTTAATCAGCCTTCTTGTCATAACAGAATTGCTTATTTCTTACTAGTCTGATTTAAAATCTAGTGGGTTTTCTTCTTTTTTTGGTGTTTTGCTATGTACAGATAGTATGTGTCATTATTTAGTGTACAAATAATAACTATAATGATATGAGGACACATGGTAAAATACCATCTGAATGTTTGAATGGAAATGTTGCATTTAAACCCACTGACTAAATTGATTATGTTTTTACAAAGAAACATCATTATATGCCAAATTCATATAGATCATTTCTGTTCACTTACGAATTTTTCTATTTTTCGTAATTGTATATGGTGCAATATGTGCATTAATTTGATAGTAAGCAATTCTACTTACATGTAGTGTTCATTTTTTTTTTTTGTATAAACTTTTTTATTATTGATTGTTGAATTTTGGTTTGGTACGCTTCCAAAATATATTTAATCTGGTGTGTATGAAATAGACTGTTATGAGTGATTTGCAGTCTTTAAATATTTGAGACATGCTTTTACCGGATGGAGACTTGATTCTGCAGAGAGGTCTTGAACTTTCTGAACTTTAAGTATGCATGGAATGTTCTCTTTTCAAAGTCTTTGATGATCGAATGTCTTGTATATTTTTTTAATTCATCATAATTTCATTGTAAAATGCATGTGCGTGAGTGTCATAGATCTATGTTCATATAAAAAAAACAATAAAAAGGATATAGAGTTTGTGTTTTTGTCAAACTGATTTTTTCAGAAAACAAATCCTGTATTAGCATCTTTTAAAGAGACAGTACACTAAAAATATGCTCATCTGCATTTATGTAAAAACCTTTTTTTGGTGTTTCGTAACAGAAATTCCCATTCATGTTGATTTCAACCCAGTTTGTGTTTGTCATAAGTCAGCAAAAACGGTTAAAGTGTCTTTATCCCACCCTGTTCTTTTCTCTTGCGTTTTGCGTCTGTTTCTGTCCTAATGTAGGCCCACCCTTATTTACATACTTTCTCTCTGCTTCGACATGAACAATCATCTACCACACCCTACTGCAAAACCTGATGACTTACTCACGAGCCGCCACATTTACAACATTTCTAAATCATAGACTGTCCTAAAATGTCTGTATATTCTTAGTAAAAGTACATATTGATGACATCTGAATCACAACAAAGCCTTTCTTAGTATTGCATGTTTAACATTTTACGAATTTGACCTCAACGTCAAATAGCTCCCGGCAAAATAAAGGGCAGCTATGAGCTATGTACTTCACAGCAAATTACAGGGTACAAAACATTCAGTGTTTACATCACACCCACAACTGAGTGTCACAGACTGTTCTTTTGCTAGTGTTGACTGATGGCAGTTTTTGAAGAAAAAGTGAAGCGATGTCATTAATCTTCCATTCAGGACTTAAACTTAAAGAAGTTTAATGCTGCCACTTGTTGCATGATATGGTGTCTCTTATAACAGCTGTTTGGTGATTTTATCCATCACAGTCACATTTCTTAATATCTTTTGATAATACATGTAATGGTAATTGTTCATCTAAATGATATATAGATTGTGTTAGTTTAAACATTATGGTTTTAGGCTGTTAACGCAAAAGTCACATGTTAATAAATGGCTGATGTTATCATGCTGCCTTCTGCAGGAGTACTCCTGTGCTGGCTGGATATTTTGTGCTGGCTTATGCTGACACCTAGTGGTATGGATGCAAACAAAATTAAACCAGTCACTTACCTTGCCATTGTCGGGTTCATTTAAAGGGTTACCCAAAAATGAAAATTCTGTCATTAATTACTCACCCTCATGTCGTTCCAAACCCGTGAGACCTTCGTTCATCTTCAAAACACAAATTAAGATATTTTTGATGAAATGTGAGAGCTCTCTGACCCTATAGACAGCAACACAACTGAAAAGTTCCCAGACCCAGAAACGTAGTAAGGACATCGATAAAACTGTCCATGTGACATCAGTGGCTCAACTTCAATTTTGCGAAGCTACGAGAATACTTTTTGTGCACAAAGAAAACAAAAGTAAGATAATTTATTCAACAATTCTTCTCCCGCCATTTTGGAGAGTACCACAACGCATGCCAGAACCTAATCAAGGAGTATTTGATTATTTGATCAAAAAGTATTCTCATAGCTTCGCCTAACACACAGACAAACAAGGAGCGTTACACTGGGCCATGTGGCTCAGGAGCAACTGTAACACAATGTTACAATTGCCCCGGATGTTGCAGCCATGATAAAATTTTGTAAGCTAGCTAGCCACGCCCATATTAGCATAGGTTGCTCATGTTAATTTTATCAATAACCTAGAGATAAAATGTATGTACGTTTAAATTTTCAGTCATCTAAACTTTAGACAGCAGAATAAAAATACTGTATATCCAAAAAGGAACTTTCATACCTCAGAATCAGTATTTTGTTAAAAACGTCTGCTGAGGTGATTGTGCTCCTTTTTCACAGGCAGAGAGAGAATCCACTGAGCATGTGCATATTAAATGCCATCACTCTAGCTTGCTTCTGATTGGAGGAATTGAGTGAGTTACAATTGCCCCCTTTTACAATTGCCCCCGGTCTCCCCCTAAATGCTAAATGTCTGTAGGTCTAAGTTTTCAACTTCACTAACAACAGGAAAATCATTCAGCTCCTTCATTTGTTTGTGATTTTTCCACAGCATGTGAAAAAAAAACCAGTGTGAAGCATTACCTTTCAAATAGGTTATAGCTCTTTGCATGTGATTTTTAATCATTTTTAATAAAGTATGGGGATTTGTGTGTGGGGGGGGGGGGTTATGTGTGTGTTTATGTGTTTGTTGGTATTTCTCACTGTTAAATGAATGAATGAGTAAATTGAGTTGAGCGTGTAGCATGAACCTGCTGCTTCAGTCTCTCATCTGTATCACATCTGCTCTGCTGTCGAGTCGATGATAAACTCCTTATCTAATGTTTTCATATTGCGTTATTGATTTTATTTGCATATCAGTAATTTTAATCGTTATTGATGCGTCTGTGTGAACTGAATTAGAGCCAAATCATGTTTATTATTAAGTATATGTTTCCATGACAACAGAGGCAAAGCTAGACCATTATTTGTGCTTTTTAATAAACACTTTCAGATGACTTCACCTCCATCCAAAACTTTTTGTTGCTTACATGGCTAAATAAATTATGTTGTGATTAAAATACAGTTGCAGTATGATACAGACACAAGGTGGCGCTCAGCATCTTGCCATTAACATTACACAGTAAACACACACAAAACAGTGTTTTTGGGTCCGTATTAGAGAAAAATAGACCGAAGTTTGTTATTGCAGTATAAAAGCAAACTTCAAAATATCATTAATACATTCAATGTATTTATTTACCTTGTTGCACATTTTAATTATTTTGCTGTGGGATTCTCCAGAAACGTTGCTGCAGTCAGAGATGTGCTGCTGAAAAGTGTTGAAGTGATTCAGTCACTGCTAAGGGTTAATTATTCTCATCAGAGAGCAGGTTAAGTGTAGTGGGAGAAAAGTATTTCACTACAGCAGTGGATTTCAGTCCTGAGTGTGTCAGATAAGAGACACATCGGACCAGGATTGAAAAACACTGCACTGAAGGATGGAAAAATACTGTAAGTAAGAGTACAGGTAAGAGTAATATAGTACATGTATGTGTTGTAGAGTATATGTAAGTGTTGTATAGTACAGGTAAGAGTCGTGGAGTGTATGTAAGTGTTGTATAGTTTCCATCTCATCCATGCTTTTTCCATCTACTATGAACAATACTATGAACACAGTGTTTTTCGCCTACTATATAGTAGGGAAGGAGACACGAACACATTTACACAGACCCCACAACTTTATTAAAATATATACAGAACCAAAATCCCTATGACTGTACATGAAATGTTATAAAACATTTTGCATAAAAGTATAAAGAATCGTGCACGCATAATCGTACAGGTGTAGATAAACAAAAACAAAGGAAACAGTGACGGTAACAAGAAATCATTGGGCTAAAAGTGACTTAAAAGTGCAAAAAAGAACAGGCGTGTGTCTCAGATATCATCCTCAGTGACCAGGCAGTAAAAATCAGTGCGTGCGGCGTAGTTCCTCGAGCCGAGGTCAGACACGTCTATCTCTGGGGGTTTGGGTTCAGCCGTCACACCTGGATCTGCAGGAAGCACAGGAGCTCTGGAGGGAAGGGTCTTGTAGATGGGCAAATGGAAACCTGTGAAGGAAACACATTTCATATTTACAATTAAATGTTATAATTTATAGGTAAACTTGAAAATACGCAATTTCCTTCAGCTGCTGGTATTTATAGGGCCAAAAAATAAGATGAAATTCTGATAGCTTGTAATGTAAATTTTCATCGTGGCACTCTTGTACACTGAAAAAAATGATTCGTTGAATTTACTAAATTTGTTTAAGGTAAGTGGTTGCAATCAATTTATTTTAGCTACATTTAAATAAACAAATTTAGTTGACTTTCAACATTTTTTAAAATAAATTGTTTGCAACCACTTAAACAAATTTTGTATAATTTTTTTAGTGTAAACGCGCGTCAAAGACTGACAGAAGAGAAGAAATTGTTGAATAAAGTCGTTAATTTTGTTTTGGCAGCAGCTATTTGCACTTTAAATAGCAACAGAGGCTATTTATACTAAGTGCAAATAGCAATACAGTAGATGCTATTTACACTAAGTGCAAATAGCAGTATTTTTTAGCGATGTGCTATTTACTCTAAGTGCAAATAGCTATAGATTCTATTTACACTATGTTAAAATAGCATGATTTTCTGCTATTTATACAACTTATTGCAAATAGTGGCAATTATTTGCACCTTTAGTATTGTAGTACATTATAAAGCAGTATGCAGTAATAACGTATTGAGTGTAAATGATCATTTTAATTCAAATTATTAAACCGATGCCGCCTTATTGGGACAATAAAGCCCTCCCTACACCTACCCTAACCCTACCTGATACTGCATTTTCACCTTTTTGATTATTTCCTTCATTTTTATTGAAAATAATTGCCTTTCTGATGTGATATGAGATTTGAAAAGGGAGAAAAAAAGTTTGGCAAAAGGCGGGGGTCGATCGCTATGCCACTGAAGCTGACGTTCAATGGCCCTCTTTTGTAGTGTTGGCTAGCCCAATCACACGTTGGTGGGCGGAGTTAGTATAAATAGCCTCTGCCAACAAGACGGGCTATTTGCACTACTCCGTTTTGTTTTCTTTGCGCACAAAAAGTATTCTTGTAGCTTCTTAACATTAAGGTTGAACCACTGATGTCACATGGACTATATTAATGATGTCCTTGCTACCTTTCTGGGTCTTGAACTTGTCAGTTGCATTGCTGTCTATGGAGGGTCAGAAAGCTCTCGGATTTCATCAAAAATATCTTAATTTGTGTTCCGAAGATGAACGAAGGTCTTACAGGTTTGGAACAACATGAGAGTGAGTAATTAATGACAGAATTTTCATTTTTGGGTGAACTATCACTTTAAAGGAAGCGTAATCCAGATCAAATGTCGCTGTTGGAATGAAACTGAATGGAGATAAACTGAACATGCACATTTCGTACCCAGGTCTCCTGCGGGATCGGGGTCCGGTCTGCAGTCCAGGTAATCGGGCTGCTGCGTGAGCATGGGATCTTTATCGCCCTGCAGCAGAGTCTGCGGATCGCCGGCAGATTCCCTGTGAAACCTCACCTTAAGCGGCATCGCCAGTGCCAGCTCCTTCCAGAAGCCTGAAGAAGGGGTCTGTGGGAAGGGAATGAGAATGATTAGGCTTGTTTAACCCCAAATCTCTCGGATGTATTGAGCACTGCGAGGGTCTGACCATGGAGTGTGCGCCCCAGGTGAGGGTCGTGATTCGGGGCTGGTGTTGTCTCAGCTGATGACTGATGTCCTGGCTCATTTGCTTCTGCTGCGACTGAAATATGATGAAGATGGGCTTCCTCGACAGCTCCATCAAGTGCCACAAACCCTGCCTGAACATGAAACAGCATCTAACATTAAAGCATCTAACATCTAACAGCATCTAACATTTAAGAAACAAACGCTCATATGTTTCTTAAAAACTATGAAAATATATTTTAAAAACATCTAAGAAGAAAATTTAATAATAATGTAGGGTGGGACCTCATTTTACTCTCTCAAATTTGATTTGATCATAAGAGTGTGAGAACATGTTAGGTCACTATTATTGGTTAATATTATTCTTCCCGCCCACATGGCTTTGGTTAAATCAACGGAAGAGAAAAGTTGTTTCAGAGTCAGAGAAAGTTTTTATATTTTGTTAAAAGCTTGTTTCATAATGAAATGATCGTGAAAGATTTTCACCGCAAAACATATTTCTTTACACTAATCATGCACAATAAGATATTTATTAATTCCAAAAAGAATACAATAATATATTTATTAATTAAAAAAGGGAAAAAGAAATAAAAAAGGATGAATTTTAATGTTATTTACTAGTTTGATTTGAAAATAAATTCATTAAATTGATCAAAAAAGAATCCTGGAATAAATGTATCACAATGTTCCACAAAAATATGAAGCAACACAACTATTTTCAATTGAATTATGAATTATGCAATGTGAAATATACATAAGATGACATATTTATTAATTAAGAAAGGAATACAGATTACAATTAATTTAGATCTCTTGCTATTTATACTTTTAATGTTTTGTCAGTACATATAAATCAACAACACATTGTAAAATGTGTCTTTTTAGTTATGGCCACTGAAGCTAAGTACTGTATATATATATATTCAGCCGGCGACAGCGACTAATGTTCATCAGCAGCTCTGCAGATGGCTCTGAAGATGACACACACATAATATAAATCATCTGCTTTCAAATTTTCTACAGGTTTATTTCTTTATACTCTCTAATACAAGCTTGTCTAACTTAAAGGGTTAGTTCACCCAAAAATGAAAATTATCCCACAAATTACTCACCCTCAAGTCATCCTAGGTGTATATGACTTTCTTCTTTCAGACGAATCCAGTCGGAGTTATATAAAAAATTGTCTTTGATGTTTCAAGCTGTTTCATGGCACTCAGCAGGTGTTGCAGTGCTTCATTCCAAAAGAAGTTAAATAAAAAGCGCTCCTCCATTAAAAAAAATGTCTCACACGGCTCCGGGGGGTGAACAAAGGCATCCTGTAGCAAATCGATGCGTTTTTGTAAGAAAAATATCCATATTCAAAACGTAATAATCACTTTAATCTAGCTTGCGCCAACAGTCCTACACGGAAGCAGTTCCGGGCGGGTGATGTATGAGGTCAGCGTTGCGCATGCACCGGTGAGTCTCGTGAAAACCAACGTTTGTTAACAGGAGTTAAAAGTTTCCTTACTTTAGCAAAGGAAAACCAGTCTCCTCTTGGCTTATATCGAAATCCTCTGACATTCTTCTTTACAAATCCTCGTTTTGTACTTCTAATAAGTGACCGTTGTTTTGTTTTGATCTCTCCGCGTGCGTCACTTCTGAGCGGCGCAAAGCCGAACTCATACATCATTCCCCCGGAACTGCTTCCGTGTACAACAGTGAGTGCAAGCTACATTAAAGTGATTATTACGTTTTGAATATGGATGGCCTACAGGAGGCCTTTGTTCACCCCCCGGAGCCGTGTGAGACACTTTTTTATGGATGGGC
>NW_015639510.1:236093-249913 GCF_001515625.1 Sinocyclocheilus rhinocerous
GGCGAGTAATTTGAAGGCTAATTTTCATTTTTGGGTGAACTAACCCTTTAATATATACCTTTATGCATGTATATTATGCACTGTTTATTTAAGATTTCATTCGTGAGATTTACCGACTCCAGGAAGGATGTTTGTGTCGTTGAGCAGCAGTTTATGACTGTGCTTGTTCTCCAAATGAGGTTTCAAGATGAAGTTGACAAATTTCCTGTCATTCTCATTGCTGACATATGAGATGTAGGCGTCACACATTTTGCCATCTGAGAAACCATCAGCAAAAAATCATCATGAAATGCAGTATGTTACCACAGATGATAAAGGGCTTTAACATACAGAATGCAGACTAACCATTGAGCTCATACTCTCCATAAATGTTCCTATACCACAGTTTAAAGTTGAGTCGGCACTTGGAATAGACCACCGCTGCCAGAGCGAGCACAAGCAGCAGGACCACTGACGCCACCACTGCCCCGGTGTGACTTGGGGATTCTGTGCATAAAAGATGGGATAAACCTTATTTTCAAGTACACAGAAAGAATCTGAATAAAATTTTAGAGCATTTGTAAGGATAAATGGATGAAGAATATGAGAATGCATTGTATAATATTGAAGTAGGCTATATTAAAAGACTAAAGTAAATCATTTGTTTCTTACTGTATTCCTTTACGATGAATTGCGCTGTGCTGTTCCTCACCACGCAGAAATACACACCAAAATCAGCCTGATCTGTCAGGGTCAGTGTTAATTCACTGCTCTTAATGATGTGACCCTCATCAGGGTACCTGCCAGGTGTTTACATTTATTAGAGTGAGAAATATTGAACAATATTTTGACTTAAACTAGTTAATTTGTGCTTTGAAATGAAGCACATTTTTCAAGCATTAGTATCGGCTGTGTTCAAAATAGCATACTAGCATGCTACTCATAGTATTTCCCTAGTAAGTGTACTACACAGAGTATGCCAATTGTATGCATTCAGAGAAAACTGATGATGTACAATGCCAAACTATGCTATATACAACAAGAGTACACTGTGAGGTGCATACAGTATGTCCCACAATGCAATCTGCTTGACTTAAAAAAATACCTACATCTGTAATGAATTTCTGTAATTACATTGTAATTACACTGTTGATCCATCCCTTACACCTTAACCCACCCTTAAACCTACCCATACCACCAAACCTGTCCCTAACTTTACCCATGTCACACCACACAATAGCAGCAAATGTGTTTTGCAATGCAATATGAACACAATAAGTACGTTGTACTTATTTTTTGATGTAAGTATATAGTAGTTACATAAAAAAAATTATATAAAGTGGGACCACTGATTATTTATTTAAATAGCGAAAAGAAACTCCTTTCCAGAAAATTTGGTTAAAAATAAATTTAAAACAAGCCATTTTTTTTATTTCCAACAAACATGGGTGGCTTCTGCTGAAATTAATGAGAAAAAAAATCTCACAATCTAAACTTTTTTCCTTGCAGTGCTTAATTTTATATATTACAATTCAGACTTTGTTTCTCGCAATTCTAAGAAAAAATTTGTGAGAAATAAACTCAAAATTGTGAAATTTAAACTTTTAACTCCCAAAAACTTTAAATTGCGAGATATTAACTCTGAATCCTGACTTTTTTTCTTTCTTGAGTTTACATCTCACAATTCTGACTTTGTATCTTGCAATTCAAACTTTTTTTGTTCTCAAAATTGCATGAAATCGCAAATCTGACTTTTTGGAGTTTGTCTCGCAATTCAGAAATAAAAAAAAATCGCAAAAACAAAAATAAAAAGGTCATTGTGACTTTTACTTACAATTATGATTTTTTTTCTTGCAATTGCTAGTTTAAATCTTGCAATTCTGTGTTCATATCTTGTAATTCTCAAAATGGCAAAAAAGTAATAATTTTAAGACATAAACTTCAGAAAAAAGTCGCAATTACCTTTTTTTTATTTAATTTTTTTTATTCTCTGACGCAACCAGGCTGCCATAGTTTACTGCACAGTATGCAGTACGCTAGTATTTAGAACACACCCATAGTGATTAATTTCACACTAAAGTTACTAAATCTTTCATATGTTTTCACTTCAATATTTCTTCAACCGATACACTGCCTGTATTCAGTATTTGGCACTGTATTGCATCATATACCCACCAGTCTTTTACATTTTCAGAGTTGGTGAGGTTGGTAAGCGGTGTGCCATCTTTTATCCACTCCAGGAGGTCTTTGCAGTCTGAATCGGTGCGGTTTAAACCTATGGAGGCTGTGCAGGTGAGGACCACGCTGTGGCCAAACGTCGCCGAAACCGACTGAGTTTGATCATGCTTGAACTCTGGAACGCTGCTACAAAGTGGATCTTTGTTTTGAGAAGGGGGGGACAAGAAATAAGTGAGTATCAGTGTGTTACAATGGATAAAACTTCACTCTGTGCCAAGTAAACTGCTAGATTCTTTATACAGGTAGATGTGCACACATGAATGGCGCTCAGCTAAAAACAATGACTTCTTTATTTGGCGTAACCTTGCTTGAGTCTTGTGGAGGATATCTAATCTCAGGAGAGATGAGTGAAACCCACAGGTGAGGCTGTTTCTCATCAGCACTGCTTCATATTTCCATGTTTGAGAAACATTTCTACATCTGCCAACATGGATATGGTATTTTATGCTATAAAATGTAAATGGGTTCATAAAAAGTTAATTTAATGGTCATTCATTATGAAGGTTCATTTGAAAGCTTGGCTGGTGACGTGTCCATCAAGGAGTCCATTAATAGACATCACTGCCAACATAAATATTGTACATGTAGATTCCCGGGAACATGGTTGGGAAACTCCAATATGGGCAGAGTTTGGAAGTAGGTCCATAAATCCTTCAACCAACAAATTTTGGGACTGCTTGTATTGGTCATACGCAAGATAATCAGGTCAGGACAGTCAGTTTGACCTTTGACAAACACTGTACACATGATCTCTGAGGATTTGAGGTAAGACAGTTGTTAATTTGTTTCTATGTGATGTGATAGAAAACACCTTTCCAAGAAATGCCTTGGAAAAGGGAAGTGAGGGAAGAAATAGCCCAGACCCTCCCTAATGAGCGGTTTAATAACAAATCCAGTGACCCCACAGGTCAGCTGTGGCATAAATGATGAGCAGCAAGTGATCAAATGTGATTTCAAATTCATATGTAACAGTAGGGCTGAGATATAACCTTAAAGTATACTTATACACCATATACTGTAGCCCTACTTATATTTTTATGTGTACAATAGAGTATCGCTACAGTGCATGAAGTAAATTTCATCATCAGAATAGAACTTGGGTACTGTACATGCAAAGCTAGATTTTTCTAACCATGCATACTCTGTGTGGCTCACACAGCACTTTGAATTTTTTGTCTGTAATTAATTTGTCCACAAGATGGCGACACTGGTCCAAGCCATTTTTTCAGTCGAAAAAGAAAAGGAAGAGGCCAACAACAACAAACTACTGGAGACACAACAAAAATAGACACCCGTGTTATTAGTTTTTTTTTTGGAGGGGGGGTTCAGAGATAAATGCAACGAGTACAAAGTATTTTTTATCACTCATAACATTGCAAGAGAAATAACGCAAACGTCGAACAAGGAAACTATCTAGTGCATGTGTCGAGCACTTGTGTTTGCACACGCTATTAAACATATATTTACTACTATTTTATTAAACCATAAGTACAATTTGAAAGGTTAGGTGTTTGGTGTTATGTATACGCTAAGCATTTGCGTAAAAACTGAAGTATACCTTGGCTAAAATGCCAACGGTTTGCCGCCTGAGTCCTCAGGTTTAGTAGAATGGATTTACAATATCCAGTATATTATCAGTAATTGGGTAATTTAAAAATGTTTTATCAGTATTGGTCAATATCAGGTATGTAATTGTACGCACTTGACATTTAGAATACCTTTGCCGTCATCTACTGTTTAATTAAAGTTTTAATTTTAACTTTAATTTATAACTTTAAGATAATTTAAAAACGATTTAATGTGCGATCACATTACAGAAATTTCGCTGAAATTTTGCGGACAAAAAAGGTCCATTGTCTATAATCTATTGACCGTGCCTTTTTCATACTGTACATTATAATATTGTGATGACTATCAACTTTAAATTTTAGTTTATGTGTTTTATTTTAAATTAATTTAGACAAAATAGTATAGAATTTCAATATCGTTCATGTATCGGTTATCGGTCATAAGATTATCGGTGCTGCATCCCAGTTTTCTAGTATACTAGGTTTAGTAGGTTAAGTATGTAGAGTGTGCTTGCAATATCCCAGCCCAGCATTTGCGTACTTGTGTAAAGTCATGTTTTTCAGTCATGATTTAGTGGGCAATCTATGATGTAAAGTCAGATTAACTGTATATCCATTGTAAAATGTTTACACATTCAACCAGTTCTTAAAGCTGACATTTAACAGCTCACATCTTCGATATCCAGATAGATATAAAGTATCCAAGCATGAAACTGAAAGTACAGAACTAAATTTGCATGTATTCAAAGCAAGTAGGAAGAAACAATAGCAAGTATTTCCTGTAACTCAACTGGCAGAGCACAGTGCTGGGAATGTCAAAGATTCAATTCCCAGGCAATGAACATAGTGATCCATTAATATCTAGAAAATACTGTATTGTAAGTGCCTTTGGACAAATATGTCAGCTAAACTAATAATGTCAATACCAAGGATTCAGAGGCAGGAAAAGACTGGCAGAAGAAGGAAAACAAATATTGACCAAAGCAGAATATACTCTTGTTCCAGAACAAGTTTACACTGCATTGCTCACTTTACGGCCCCTTTTACCAATGTAGGTCAGTCACATGATGGATCACAGATGCTTTACATATGCAAAAAATGGCAACATGTGAAACTAAATTTGCATGTATTCAAAGCAAGTAGGAAGAAACAATAGCAAGTATTTCCTGTAACTCAACTGGCAGAGCACAGTGCTGGGAATGTCAAAGATTCAATTCCCAGGCAATGAACATAGTGATCAATTAATATCTAGAAAATACTGTATTGTAAGTGCCTTTGGACAAATATGTCAGCTAGACTAATAATGTCAATACCAAGGATTCAGAGGCAGGAAAAGACTGGCAGAAGAAGGAAAACAATGTTATGAAAGCAAATATTGACCAAAGCAGAACATACTCTTGTTCCAGAACAAGTTTACACTGCATTGCTCACTTTACGGCCCCTTTTACCAATGTAGGTCAGTCACATGATGGATCACAGATGCTTTACATATGCAAAAAATGGCAACATGTGAAAGCTCATATAGGCAGAAGAGTGATATGTGTATCATCATGACAACAGGTTTGACAAATGCTTTATGCTGTATGAATGCATTTGATAGGATTTTACAGTATTACTATATAACCTATCCCATGGGTTATAACACTAGTCACAACTGTTTAAGGGTAATTACAACTATTTTTAATATCTTTGATCCGTCAGCACTGAATAGTCACTATTACACCAGATCTTTTCACTGTGTAATATTTAAGTAAGATCATTGTTCTGCACTGCAGCCAGTAACTTCATTCAATCATTAATCAGGAGCAGCTGAGCTAAACAGGCAGTTACAAAGTTCCCATTGCAGGTTGAGAGGGTTTTATCCTGGTAGACAAACAAGGTACTAAATTAATGCTTGCATGGATGAGATGAACAATATTAACCGGAAAAACAGCTTCAATGTAAGGGGTCATCAGGCCATCATCATATATTTGTTATGTAAACATGTGAAACATGTGATACATAAAGGCTGAACCATGTTCTTACAAGAGGAGTTTTCAATGTTCAAACAGGGCAAGTTGTCACATGTTTTAAATAATCACTTAAAATTCATTACAATATTTGAGATTTTTGTACATTTGTATTGTACTGTTTCAGGATTTCAGGGTTTTTTGTCTGTTTCACTTTTAAATTTCCCTTAAAAAAACCTATAATATGCTGTTTAATGGCAGATTCCATTGTCACAACTTATCCATAGTGTGTGACAACATGCCCCACAAAAGGTCAATGTAGGCTATTAAATGAACCGTATCTTTTTACAGAGGCAATAGCCGTAAAAATAAAAACACAATTTTGTAGAAAATGCTTTATAGTTTGTCTACACGGAAATTGAAAAACACTAATATTCACTATAGTAAAAATTGTGACAACTAGCCCGCGCTCCCTTAAATATCCCCAGAAGATGATAGATAGATAGATAGATAGATAGATAGATAGAGACTTACCCGCAGACTGAGTAAACGCGAGACATGTCAGATAGAGAATCAAAAGACAACGCCACATCGCAGCCCTCTCATAAATCCTTTCATTCGAGTAAAACAGCTCGTGTGATTAAGTTAAGAAACTCAAACAGAGACTGGAGGTGACATGTCTCGCTGACCAGCTGCATGTAAACGCGGAAGGTTAAACCGAGTCTGTCACCTAGAATCACTGTACTGGGAATACAGGGTCACGTGGTCTGGCTTACCTGAGCTCTTCTCTGAACAGGTACGCAGGCGTTCACATAAGACGCGGTCTCGTGTGAAATACAGCTGGACGGGGCGCTGTGAGATGAGCACCAGGATTGTCGAGACGCGTTTTTTAAAGCTTTAACTATGCTATTTTTAACTGACACGATTGGTGCGCTACGCGGCAACAACTGTGAAACGCTACATAACGTTCAAAAACGCCTGTCTGACGCATGTGTACATTACCAGTATCTAAACATAGCGCAGACGGAACGCAAGAAGTTAGGCGCTTCGAATGAAGAATCGGCAGATATTGTGGTCTGTGAGGATGTCTAACAAGAGAAAGCAGTCAGTTAACATCGCCTAAGCTTGTGGGGGGGGGGAATGGTGACCACTAGCGTCTAAATATTCACTTGTATAGAATTATGAATCCGATTTCAAAGTTAATGTTATTTGTCAACTGCACAGTTAATTGAGGAAATATCATATTAAACACAGTGGGAATCTGAATGAACTCGAGAACCGGATCAGCCCGGTTCAGTGAATCACTTGTGAACTGGATCAGTTGGAAAAGATCCGACTCAAAAGAATGAGTAAACAGGTTAGGTTCCCCTTCTAGGGAACTCCACGCTGCGGCCCCTAGGGGGCACATTGGGGAATGCAGCCTGCATGACCGGTGTCTGAAGCAGTGTGAAACAACGCCAATCTATTGGTCCACATAGGCGGGGTGCCCGGAAGTATAAAAGGGCAACTGCTGAATATGTCATCCATTTAGCTGTCTGAAGGAGACGTAAACAGGCAGGTCGAAGGCATGGCGAGGGGGCACAGCGTCTCGTTCCCTCTCGGGGAACCATGGTTACATGCATAACCCGAGACGTTCCCCTTCTAGGGAAGTCCACGCTGCGCTCCCTAGGGGGCACAATGGGGAACGAAATCCAACCATGCTGTGCCGAGGCACATGCCTGTCCACCTGCTGGGAGAGCACCAAGGAAGCGACAGACATACACCAAGCCTTTCCTCAGAAAGGGGCCACTGACGCCACGGGCTGCTCACACAACTTGGCATTAATGGGGAACCCGATTAGATCAAGGGGAACGTCCCACCCAAGTTAAGAGCACAACTATGACGTCATGGGCCAGGTGGACCAATAGATTGGCGTTGTTTCACACTGCTTCAGACACCGGTAATGCAGGCTGCATTCCCCAATGCGTCTCCTTCCCTCTCGGGGAACCATGGTTACATGCATAACCCGAGACGTTTTTCTTGGCTGTTAAGTCGCAGTTGGTGTTTTAAAGATGCTTTCTTTGGATTATTTGAATACTCAAAAGAGAATATGGGGAAATATTACATCATTCATTTGTATTTGTTGTTGGCTAAATTTCACATTCATAAACAAAAGATTGCTGGCTCTAAACTTTTCTTTTCTTTATTCAAAGTGGACTTGGACAAGTGGAAACTATCCAAAGATCTGCTAATTTGAAAGCATTGAAAACTGTATCTTTATATTCGTCCTTGAGATGTAATTGTAGGCTATATTAAGTTTAAGTTTTTTATCTAAATTGTATCTATGTATCTTCTATTTTTCTCTTTCTTTTATGTTGTCTTTGTTTATAATTGTATTGTCTTAATGGTTTGATGTCTGTACTGTTTAGTAAAAAAAAAAAAAAAGGCGCAGTTGGTTCATTGAGTTCAGTCCGGATGAATTTGATTCCTGAATGAATCACATGTGAACAGCATTTTAAAGGGGTCATATGATGCGATTTCAATTTTTCCTTTCTCTTTGGAGTGTTACAAGCTCTTGGTGCATAAAGAAGATCTGTAAAGTTGCAAACACTAAAGTCTCAAAACCACAGAGATATTCTTTATAAATAAGCGCCGGGACATACGGAAATACAGTATGGTAGGGGCGTAACATTTCCGTCTCACGCTTGAGGTATTCGGCCAATCACAACGCACTGGATATCTGGCCAATCAGAGCACACCTCGCTTTTCAGACCGATTAGTTTTGTAAAAATCGACGCGTTTCAAAAAGGCGGGGCATAGAGGAGAAACAATAATGTACAGTATGTGGAAATAATGTGTTTTTTTTAACTCTAAACCGCATAAACACATTTCATTACACCAAATACACAAAATAATGTTCTTTTTAGCAGCATCATATGACCCCTTTAAAAAAAGATCAGGGTCCAAAGAATGATTAGTTCGTTTGTTCATCCAACATAAAGTAGGTTCGGATGGATGTTCAGTGATTAATAGCTAAAGTTTTGGTCTGTTTTTTAACACAAAACTATCATATGGATTCAGAATAGTTCATTAGTCATATGTGCCACTTTTATGATACTTTAAAAGGACATATCATACATTCACTTTTGGTGCTTCATGGAAAAAAGCAAGCTATGACCACATGTTGAGGTGAGAAAATGTTATTATATATTAATTTCAGGGTGAACTAGTCGTTTACCAGACCAAACATTCAAGAAAATGATTTTGTGAAGTTAATTGACTTGTTTATGGGGAAGTCTCTGCAAACGCTTGTACAGACTGATTATTCCCATCACAGGTGGTGTATTGTTTCCAAGCTGTGGATCAGAAAGGACCTGAATGACCTGCTGAACAAGATAAAGGTGGCCTTCAGGTCTGAGAAGACTGAGGGACTGAACGCACGCGATGCTGAAGAAGATGCATTGTGATGAAAAACGCTGCAGGGGATGAACTGTAGTACAAGCTTCAACAGAACAATGTGAAGCAGGACAGGAGGAACCGACACTGCCGAAAACAGCCTGGTAACCTTTATAGCCAACAGCAAACACAAACAGACTGCAAGTTAAATACAGTAAAAAAATATACATGCAATATATATATTATAAAGACTGGAGATAATTTATATATCAAGTTGTTTATTTTGCTGCACTGTAAATCATATAGAGTCAAGAAACAACTGAAGATCATGTTCTTGTGAATTAATCATGTCCATTACATGAGTTTTTGTAGACAAAATATGGCAAGAAATAATTTTTTTCAAACATTATTATTTTCTCAGCATATACACAGATATATCCATAAATAAGTATTTCTACCTTCAAGAAATAATATATTAACTCACATTTCATTCCACTAAAAATTACAACTAAAACATTTTACAGATTTCTTTTTCCCCCCCTCTTTTTTCCATAAGCCATTCGTGTTTAAACAATATGCAATAAGAGTCATAAAGAAAAAGTGGAGAATAGACGTCTTGAGACACACACTTCTCAACTTGTGGCATTGGACATTTCTTTAAAATTCAACACATCAAATGTGTTCGGTTTTAGATTATAATTAATAATAGAGCAAAAACAATGTGGTGTCTTTTTTTCAATTGCTGCTGCTGTACAAAACAGTGTGGCACTAATTTCTATATAAAATGACTCTTCTCATGACAGCTAGGCTGAAAATTAAATCATATTGGCCATGTTATACATAAAAACATTTGGGTAATCCTTTATAATAACTTTCATGACTATAATAAGTCCATAACAGACTATATTAAATAAGCATATAATGTTTAACAGAATGTTCATTCATAAGGCCCATTAGTGGCATTTCATAATCATCTTAGAAGTAACGTGATTTAGAAATCAATTCAGCTTATAAATTAAACATAATATGCAGTTGATTATTGTATTGTTATTTCATAATTGCCATTATTTCAATATTGCACTTGCTACATTGGGTATTGAACTGCTGGTCTGTTAACTATTATATGCCATCTGTCATTAATAAAAGTTATTATAAAGTGATTCCCACACTGGATCGGTTTATTTTAGTGTCTATTTTCAAATAGTCATGTATTGGTGGATAATATATATGGCATTGAAATTTTGGTTTGGTGGGAGACGAAGAGAGAATAACAAAACATATAGAAACACTGTCCTAGACAAACACTTTCATGACTTTCTGACAACTACAATTAATAAACTAAAGCCTTTGAAGAGATTTTGAAATGAAAACTCAATTCAACCCACTTAATTTTTTTCCTTCACCAACATTTCTGACCAGCAGTACCTTATCGACACATTTTTTTTCCCTGCAAAAAGCATTAAAATATTTATATTTCAAATTACAGTCCTTTTTATAATGAATCATTAAGAATAAAAACATACAAAAATGTGATTTGACAGTATTTGACACAATCATATTCCTTTAAAAACTGTATAAATATGAAAACATTTAAACTCAATTCCACATCAGCTCATCATCCAGTAGAAGAGTTTTGCACCAAAAATATGAGAGATCATATCCAGCTCTGGCTTGGGTTTCTGCACCTCTTGGCAAACGTCCTGTCAGATTTAGTCTGTACGTCAAGTAATGGACATTTCGATGGCTGTTGAATGCCTATTTTGTTGTATCTAGTGGTTGGACTTGCAGTGCAGTGAGTCACAGTGAGGCGTCAGATATTGCACTAGATAATGACTGATAGCTTGTGTATCTTCCTCATGCCAAAGCTGAAATCATCACACGTTCAGTAGATGTGAGGCCGCGTTGATCTCTGTGGCTCGTGCTGTCGTCCATCTTCAGGTCACCTCGGTGAGGGTCTCTTGTAGTATCCTCTGTGCCAGTGTAATAATGGCAATGTCAAACATTCCTTGATGTGCTCCAGTTCGGCCTGCATACGATCTCTCTTCAGCGCCAGGTTGTGCTTCTGTGCCAATAGGTCCTAGTTATGGTAGAAAGAGGGAAAACATACATTGTTTAAACAATATTTACTCAAAAGTTCACAAAATAACCCATTGACAATTGGTAGATTTCAAAGCTGACACAAGGGGGAGCTAATGCTGCTGTGAATGTGATTGTCAACAAAGCCGAATGTCGGTCAAGAGTGTGTTTCCCGTTCAATGAAGTACAGTAACTCGCTGCTTAACCACAATGCAACGGATCATTGGAGAAATTAAAGCTGCAGTCCGTCAGTTCTGCCTCTTTGTCGCCATCTCTGTTTGAAATCTGCAATTGCAGCTGTTTGCGGAATTATCTTCCTTGCGCGGGTTGTGCATTTAGCGCGGATGAATCGAATGTTTTGAGGAGCATGTGTGGATACTGTACTTAGGAATCACAGATTCTAGCCTACGTCTTGGAATATATGACCCAAATAAGAATTGTCACTGGATATTGTCATCTGAACGAGTAACAAATCTGCCACTTTTGTTCTGACCAACTGAGGAAAAAAGCATTACAATAAATTGCGCTACCAATTGTGATGAAATCTAACGATCACTTAGCTCATATCACATCAAACCATGCAAATTATTATTATTGTTATACTTTGTTCTCAAATTGTTAATGTTAACATCATCAGCATTGTGTGTATGTAGTGTGTATTATAGCGTTACATGTACATACAGTCTAATATCTAATTGTCATACCATTCGAATTTCATATAAAGAAATGATTTTAATCCAAAAATCAAATTATTCTTCCTTCGAACTGGTTCTCTTTAAAATACAAAAAACTGTGTAATCCCACGTAGGCTATCTGTAATCAGAAGCACATTTAAAACTGGAATATAATTTCATTTCAGTCACATGTGTTTCATAAACACATAATCCTTTCTGGATTACAATCCGCCATCAAAATGATACATTTAATTATTCCATCTGCTGTGAGAAAAGGCTGATCCAGCTTACTAGACTGGACGCATTCTTTATGTTTACAGATGTGATGTAATGACGCGGCAGCATGCTCGAATTTCCCGCAAATTCCTACCCGTACCACTCAAATTAGAAAACATTATTATAAGATAACCGTTGTGAATCGGGCTAAAGTAAGGCGATAGTTTCGAACACTGGCTGGTTATGTACTTGCTCAAATATTGCTTTCGGATCATTTTTAACCAAAAAAAGTTACGGACTGCAGCTTTAAGTAGCTAATTATGATTGTTTCTAAAAACAGTAGTAACTTTGTCGCAGTCAGTCGTTCAACGTTATAGAAATGTCTCTAATCATGACAACTTCGGCTAAGTTTGAGATTTAATTATAAAGTCAGATATTGCTGTAAATAATGAACATGTCATGTGAGGACCATTTTGCTACTTTTTGTTCTCGGTTGTTTTGCTTTATTTTCAGATGTTTGATTTAATATATGTGTAAAAAACTATGATGAGGACAAATCATTTTGTAGTACAGCATTTTTTTATTTTAATTTAAATCAATACTCAAGTTGTTTCACATGTTCCTGCACAGCATTTAACATTTTTTATAAATGAGCAAATATTCAGAAAGATGCTGAATGTTGTTAATATTATAAATGATATAATAATGATAATATTTATAATATTTACATAAAATATAAATCTAATAAAATTATATATATACGTGTACATATCTATCTATCTATCTATCTATGTATATATATATATTGAATTACTGGGACACAGAAAGTTTCCTTATAAATCACTTTCACATTGTAATACCTATGTCATACCCATGTCATTATACAAATTTGTGTCCCCATAAACCACTCAAACCAGTGCACACAAACAATGCCCAACGCCAAATCTATACAATGGAAGACAATTTAAAACCATTAAAATGCTCAATGGAACAGCCACAAGATGTAAACAATGTGTGTGAAGAAATGCTTACTAACCTTTTCAGCGTCAAAATAATAAACGATGAAACATACAAATATAATAATCTTTAAAAGAAATAAAACAATAGAAAATAAAATAATATGCAAATACAAATAGAATATATTCTTACCCTCATGCTATGAGAAAGCTGTTCGGCTGTGAGAGTGAGATTGTAATGCTGCGTCTCCAGACGTCTACACTCGCTCTGGAGAACCTGCTGCTCGATACTTTTCTCTGAAAGATAGACAGACAGGAAAGAGAGAGAGAGACAGGTGAGCAATACACTATAATCAAACAGCAGAATGCAAACATACACTCCAAAAAGCCAATATTCCGCAACCACAGACAATTCAAAGTGCGTTTACCATTATTTGGCAAATTTTCAAGGACGAAATCAAGAAATTCGTGCAATTTTGCGCGAGGGCGAAAAGTTTCCTAACAGATTCGCAACAGGTTCAAGCTGCTCAGGCAAATTTGCTGCTTTGGCCAACAGAAAGCTGCTTGGTTCGAAAGTGACACACTAGGTATGTTTACATGGACACTTTTTGCTTCCATCAGAATGAATTCATTCTGATTGACGAATCCGAACGTAGTGTTTACATGAACGCTAAATAAAGTGATCGGGTTGATATGCGCGTTTATATGTCACAAGCTTCTGATCGGATTTAATCTTTTGACATGCGCACACTGCATGAATATACAGAGTTTCCCGCTGTTGTCGCATAC
>NW_015639510.1:251463-271463 GCF_001515625.1 Sinocyclocheilus rhinocerous
ACCAGCACATGAACTGTTGTGCTGTGCTGCTTACTTTATAAAGCAGTAAAAGAGCCCCTTCCCGCACCCAAAACCAGTCGTCTGTTGATGAGAGTCTTAAACAAGGACTGGTGGGATGCTGTGCTGCTCCACTTCACAGACGCTGAGTGAAAGGGGAGTTTTATAATGACGGGACACTCATTTATGACACTTTATTCGCCAGGAAGAACCGCTCGTTCCACGTGTCATACGTCATTACGCTATTTTTACGTCACTGCGCATGCGCAGTACTTTCCGGTTTCGGTTTTCAATCGGATCAAGTGTTTACATGTCCTCTCGCTCGGATTACAAAAGGAATAAACCACCCCTTACAATCCGATCGAAATTTTAGTCAGATCTGGCCAATTCAATCCGATTGACGTGTTTACATGTGACTTTTTTATTCTGATTGTGCTTCTAGTCCTATTACGATCGGATTAGTAGGGTCCATGTAAACGCAGCTACTGTTTACTGTTTAATGTCCATTCGAATCCATCAACGTACCCTCCATGTACTCCTCGTACGCCTCAAATATCGATTCAATCCCTCTCCACCTGGGACCGAACGACTCCTCTTCCACGTCTTCATCTGAACTGACGCCCTCCTCGGCTGAGAAGTCGTTCCTCACGCCCGGAGACTCGCGTTGGGCTGATATATGGCAGGAGTGGCCATTGCTCTGTCCATTCGGGAGTCTGTTTACCGCCCTCTGGAGGCCTGGAGGGGGAAGCGCAGGAGGCTCAAACTGCTCACTCGCTCCACCTGTTGGGATACAAATGCAAAAATCATTAGGTTGGGATACAAATGCAAAAAACATTAAGCAAAATGTCTTTGGTTGTATTTCTCAAATTTGACTGTAGAGGGAGCCATCGTCACCTTTCTGTGTCTGCTGGGATATTTGAGTGGACTGCAGCACGGACTGGTGGAAATGCTGTGCGAACTCCTCAGAGTTTATTCGCTCCCAGACGGGGAGTTTCGGAGGCGGGTCTTTGGGTCGGGCGAGGTGCTGCGGAGCGCTGGCCTGCAGGCTCGGGCCTCGTCTGCTCGGGGACGTCAGGTTGGGTTGACCTTGAGCGTGGAGAGGAGCCAGTGGCGGCGGGTCTAGAGGCGGGTGATGGTTTTCGGGCGAGTGATTTTGGGGTTCAGGGTGAACATTACTGACTGACTGATTGAGATGCGGGACAGCTGTATGATGGGAGAAAGTAGAGATTAGGACTAAAGGTCCTTGCACACTGAGTCCGAAATTTTCGTATGCGTTTTTTTTTTCCAGTTTTATCATATTCGTCATCCTTTCCTATCAAAATGCTTGCTACGGATGCGAAAACGCAGAAAATCGAACCTGGTCCGATTTTTTTTTTATGACGGACTAAAGTTTCTGAGGTGTGATTGACACAACATGAGGACGTATTTATGAGGACACAATCTCGGATGAGAATTTCGGACTTTGCAAAGATCTTAACAACAAAACTCAATCCTTTGTTTAAAGCTGTATCTGAATGTGCTGTTCTTACCAGACACTAAAGCGGCCGGGCTGGAACAGGACGTATCTGTGGCGTTTCTGAGGGTGTCCAGAGTAAGAGTCTTATGTTTGATGGCTTCCAGCAAGTCCACGATCTTCTTATTCTCTGACGTAAAATAAAAGAAGAAATAATTAAATGCACCACACTGTATTTGTCAAATTGTGATGCACTCAGACTTTAAAACAAATCTGAATAATCAAAATTATTCTTGTGAAATATCTTATTCAATATAGCAAATCAGTTTTAATGAACTAATAATAATTTAAAAAAATTACTCAAGTTGTAATCCCAGGAGTTCCTGCATGTTCCGTAAGATACTGAAAGTTATAAATATTCAAAATTATATATATAAAATATTTTATGTAAATATAAATATACACATTGTAATTAATATATATATATTAATTAAAATGTGTATATTTATATTTACATAAATTGTAAATGTTTATATGTTTTTTTTATTTTACATTTTTATATTTATTTATTTATTTATTTATAATTACGTTTTATAAAATGCTTGGTATTTTACTTTAAATTAGCAAAATAAACATTCAGTGTGTGTGTGTGTGTGTGTGTGTCTTTTTATAATATGTTATTTAGAGGGAAATACCACAAAAGATGCAGAGTGCAATTGAGGCAGGTGAGCAGCTGTTAGCTCTACGCCAAGGAAGGGGTTAAGAGGGGTTGTCAACGCCTCGAATGGTCCTCAGCAGCCCGTTCAGCCTTCCACACCCTCAAGGAGAGATTTACAACCACACCTATCTTGTACCATCCCGACCCAGAGCTAGAGCTCATTGTGGAAGTGGACGCATCCAGCACTGGCATTGGGGCAGTTCTCTCTCAACGACATGGTAACCCGCCTAAGTTATATCCCTGCGCCTTTTATTCCCGGAAACTCAATCCCACCGAGCAGAATTACGACGTGGGCAACCGAGAACTTCTTGCCATGAAGGTCGCCTTTGAGGAGTGGCATCACTGGCTCGAGGGAGCCAAACACCCCTTTACTGTACTCACTGATCACTGCAATCTGGAATATCTGAAATCAGCCAAAAGACTCAATCATAGACAGGCAAGAGGCCCTACGACAAAGAGTCATTCAGTTAGTTCACTCAACTCCCAGCTCCGACACCCAGGTATAGCAGCTACACTTCAGTTATTAAATAATCGCTTCTGGTAGCCCACTCTACAAGCAGACACAATCGCCTTCATCAGAGACTGTTCAACTGTCACCCCTTTCCAATGTGTCCTGGGTTTCCAACCCCCATTATTCCCATTGTCCGGGGAACCATCAGAACTTCCGGCCGTTAATTCATGGCTGCACCGAAGCGAGGAGACGTGGAATGAGGCTCATGTTCATCTCCAGAGAGCAGTCCATCGAACAAGGGAACAAGCTAATATATATAAATTAATTAAAATTAACATTTAAATTAATAATACATTACATATTATATAATTATAAAAATATTTATATTTAATAATATTTAATAAGAAGAAATGTATTTATTAATGTATGTATTTTATATTATGATTTAAATTTTACATAAAATAATTTTTATATTATTTATATTTAAGTTTAAATGATTCGATAATTATTAGGTATAGTTCTCCAGCCTCTTCAGCACTGGTAGTGTGACTGTAACAGTATTAGGTGTGTGTGTGTGTGTGTGTACGTACTTTGTCTTTCTTCCTGACTGACATGGCTGAGGCTGAAGATGCTGAGGAAGTGTTTCTTGTCGTCCAGTTCCTCCGTGCGGTCCATCTCCTCCGGTGTGAAGCGTGTGCTGAGCGGAGGATGAGGAGAAGACGGAGTCTTGCGTTTATTCGGCACCGCTGAGGGTGAAGGGACTCGCTCCTGCAGCATCATCCTCCTCTTCCTCTTCTTCATCTCCAGCAGTTCATCGCGCTTAGAGAGCGTCGTCAGTCCAAACAAACACAGAAACTCTGTCTTCTGCAGAGAGAGAAACACAGTGACTGTGAGGGAGTATCTGAGTATTGGGGTTCCTAGTATGACAGTAGCTGCTCATTCAGTAGTGTTTGCTGCTGTTGTCATTGACTGATGAAATGTGTGACTGTACCTCTGTAGACGCGTCTAGTTTGAGAGGAGGCTGCTGAGTGACTCTTCTCAGATGAGCTCGAACTTCCTCCTCATCGCTCTCATCATAAGAGTCGTCTAATTCATAGTAATAACCTGAAGATTATTACAAAACAACTGAAAGACACGATACGGATGGATGGAAAAATACATTTGAGTACAGAGCAGATGTATATCGGTTACTACTGAATATTTCCTCTATTCTTATATTAGATGACCTTTGCCATCATCTAACGCTCACTTATCTTTAAAATAACTAATAATTTAATAACACTGTTACACGTAAGCTTTAGCTAATCTTAAAATGAATATTGACTTGTCTTTCTGTACAGTAAAATATTGTGATGCTTAAATTTAATTCAAAATATTATCATATTTTAATATCAGCTATAACAAAAAAAAAATTATGGTTTATCGGCATCAGATATAATTTTGACATCTGCTTTTTAATTTAATACTTAAATAATTTAAATATAAAAACTTAAATATAAACAAAATATATAAATAAAACATTTATAAATGTATATATTTTATAATATATTTAAAAACTAAATGCATTAAAAAGTTAAATAAATTATATCGATAAAGAAAGAAAATCTATAATACTGGCCAAAATAACTGATATGGTATTGTGAATTTCTAAATATAATCACATAACAAACCACAATTTTTTGCTACCTTTTATACAACTTTTCAGCAAATCTTTATAAATTATATTTTATATTATATGAAATGTTATATATATAAATAAGCTTTAAACATATTAAATAAATAAACAAATAAATACACACACATTCTCCATCTTCAGAAATCTCTTTCTGGCAAATAATTAAGTAAATAAATATTTATTTATTCTACACCTTCAGAACTCTGTCTGATAGATAAATAAACATTTTTACTTCATTTTTAGAACTCTGTCTGATAAACAAACAAACAAATAAATATTTATACTTTCTCCACCTTCAGAACTCTCTGAGATAGATAAACAAACAAACATAAATATTTATATTTTCTCCACCTTCAGAACTCTCTGAGATAGATAAACAAACAAACATAAATATTTATATTTTCTCCACCTTCAGAACTCTCTGAGATAGATAAACAAACAAACATAAATATTTATATTTTCTCCACCTTCAGAACTCTCTGAGATAGATAAACAAACAAACATAAATATTTATATTTTCTCCACCTTCAGAACTCTCTGAGATAGATAAACAAACAAACATAAATATTTATATTTTCTCCACCTTCAGAACTCTCTGAGATAGATAAACAAACAAACATAAATATTTATATTTTCTCCACCTTCAGAACTCTCTGAGATAGATAAACAAACAAACATAAATATTTATATTTTCTCCACCTTCAGAACTCTCTGAGATAGATAAACAAACAAACATAAATATTTATATTTTCTCCACCTTCAGAACTCTCTGAGATAGATAAACAAACAAACATAAATATTTATATTTTCTCCACCTTCAGAACTCTCTGAGATAGATAAACAAACAAACATAAATATTTATATTTTCTCCACCTTCAGAACTCTCTGAGATAGATAAACAAACAAACATAAATATTTATATTTTCTCCACCTTCAGAACTCTCTGAGATAGATAAACAAACAAACATAAATATTTATATTTTCTCCACCTTCAGAACTCTCTGAGATAGATAAACAAACAAACATAAATATTTATATTTTCTCCACCTTCAGAACTCTCTGAGATAGATAAACAAACAAACATAAATATTTATATTTTCTCCACCTTCAGAACTCTCTGAGATAGATAAACAAACAAACATAAATATTTATATTTTCTCCACCTTCAGAACTCTCTGAGATAGATAAACAAACAAACATAAATATTTATATTTTCTCCACCTTCAGAACTCTCTGAGATAGATAAACAAACAAACATAAATATTTATATTTTCTCCACCTTCAGAACTCTCTGAGATAGATAAACAAACAAACAAACAAACAAATATTTATACTTTCAACACCTTCAGAACTCGGTCTGATAGATAAATTGATAGACATCTTAAGGAAGAAGCTGAAGTTTTGTTTAACAGTCTTATTTTCTACTGCGTACCTTTCTCTCTGGCTTCCCTGCGTTTCTTCTCCTCCAGGTCAAGCTTGCTGACGAGTCTCCTGTGCTGCTGGAGAGCCTGGTCGTACACCATCATGTGGTCTGTCCTGTCCAGAGCCGGCCCCTGGGGTGGCCTGCTGTCTGACTGGGAGGAGGCGGGCCTCTGCTGGCTCAGGCCGCTGACCCGCCTGATGTCCTCCTCTGGAGGCTTTGGTCTGCTGTGGCCTGAGTAAGGGTGGATGTGGGACAGAGGGCGGTCGGAGGGCGAGCGGAGGAGGGAGACGGGGTTCCACAGGCTGCTGGGCGCAGGAGGAGAGGAGTGCTGGTCCCGAGGAAGAGGTTTGGGGGTGATGAGAGGCGGCGGAGCTCCCAGAGGTGGAGGTATGTCTCTGACACCCGAGCCAAACCTGAAACACACAGAACATTTCTACAGAGCACCACTAGAGGGCAGTGTCATCACACACGACAGGAACAGATGGGGTGTGCCATACTGACAAAAATCATATCTGGATATTTTCTGGGATTTTGTCAGTGACCATAAATAGACGTTATTTTGCTGAGTGTGTTTTTGGGCTGGTACATTGGCGGGTTTAAGCCTGTCATGGACAGATGAGTTGACTTCCAAAGCTTTTCATAGTCTTCATTTTCTGTACAATATTCACTTCACAGTACTTTTACACTATGGGGCAATATACTGTATGTCCCCATAAACTGACTTTTAAGGGGCATTTTTACCTTGATCCACCTTATTCTTTAACGCAGAAGTAAGCCTATGGGTGAGACTTCTGGTTCATTAGCCGCTATAGAGAAATAACGAGAACAATAACAAAGTGCAGTAAATGGTAAAACTGTTTGCACTACAAACCAGTGTGTTCATAATTAAGATAATATAATAAAATAATGTGGCAAGACACACAAATTTGCAATATCAAGCAGCAAAATGAGTTTTCTACAACTAAAAATAGCTGGACGCAGATGAGACCGGAAGCTAGACCCATAAAATTTACAAATGGGCGCGCTCGCTCTTATGGGAAGAAAAAGGTGGATAAGGGCAATTTTTCGCCAGCTTAAATCTATTTCAAAGTGACATTTTTACCTTTATAAGGCCATTTTTTTGCCACCTTAAATTTACTTTTTAACATGTATTTTTTAACATTATAAGGGCAATTTTTGCCACCTTAAATTGACTTTCAAGGTGTATTTTTACCTTTATAAGGGCCATTTTTTGCCACCTTAAATTTACTTTTTAACATGTATATTTTTTACCTTTATGAGAAAATTTTTTTGCCACCTTAAATTTACTTTTTAAGGTGCATTTTTACCTCTATAAGGGCAATTTTTGCCACCTTAAATTGACTTTCAAGTGGGATTTTTACCTTTATAAGGGCAATATTTTTGCCACCTTAAATCGACTTTCAAAATGTATTTTTACCTTTAAAAGGGACAAAAAAATTTTCGCACCTTAAAATGGACATTTTACGTTTATAAGGTTATTTACAGCTTCTTTTGGTTATTTACAATTTTTCTACACTTTTTAGATGTATCCATTATCTTTTGTCAATTTCATTTACATTTATTCAATGCATTGATTTGGAACAATAAAACACTATAGACCAATCAAATAAAATCATAAACAAAATCCATTTTTTGCACTGCAGAAGTGGCGCAGAAGCAGCATCTGAAGCGGTATTCAGATGTATTTACACTGTAATTACAATTGCATAAATAATGCTGTGAGATTAATATTGTAAAAATTATTATTATTTAAAAATTTTAATTATTGTGAATTTTCAATTATGAAATTATTTTAGAGTTTATATTTTAAATATGATACATAAGTATCAATTTAAACCTGGAATAATCTGTTAAATTAAATATTTTAATTAAATATATAAAATTAAACAAATTCTCCGCCTCCAGACCTCTGTCTGACAAATAAAATAATACAAAAATAAACAGAAATACATTAAATAAATATAAATATATTTCAATACGAAACTAAAACTGGCGGTAGATGACGGCAAGTCACTGTCTAAATGAGCGAGTCATTGAGTCATTTATTCAACCGATTCGTTCAAACGGTTGATTCATTCAGGAACAGAGCGGTTTTTATGAATGGATCATTGAGTCATTGATTCATTCAAAAACACTGATTCATTCAGGCATTAAACATATTATTATTATATGTTATATTAAACAAAATATAACTCACAATATTAACTTGTTGAATTTGTAAATAATTTAATCAGTGCATTTGCACTGATATTCAAGAAAAACATGCAGTTTTGCCTTCATATGTTGAATTTTGGGGTTATTCCAACAACAACTGCTATATTATCATCACAGACAATACATGTCGCATAAAAGATGTGATTTGAAGTTTGGCTGGAGTTTTCCTTTAACACTGACCTGTGAATCTCTCTCTGATCTGCTGGTTCCTGCTGCTGAAACTCCTGGCCGTGTCTGTCCGCTCTCTCCACCTTCAGCGCTCTCTGTCTGCCGAGCCATCTGTCCTCCTCCTGCCGCTGGAGCATCATGGGAGACACCATGGGCCGCTGGCTCTTCCCAAAGTGCACGCTTGAAGAGAGGTCGGGGCCTGAGGTTGAGATGGATGAAGGACCTCCTGAGGATGAGTATGGACCGGACTGAGGCGTGAACAGCGGCGTTTCTTTGGTTTTGTCTGTATCCAGAGATGACAGATGCATAGATGAATAAACATGTGCTTCTCAAAGCGGAACAACTGCAAACGTTTCATTAATATGTAGTAAATATACTAGAAGGACCAAAATAGCATACAATGTTATGAAGTAACACCGTTTTGTCTTCAGTACTAAAGTATTATTTATATACTATTGTAATACTTACTAAAAGCATTCATTTTTATATTTTCAGTTTTCATTTTAATTTGAGTTCACGTTCTAATAATTTTATGTGCTTTTGTCGTTATTATTTTTTTTTATATAAAAATTTTTTGTAATGTTATTTTATGTAGCTTTAATTTATTTTTATTTCCTTTTTAGTAATTTCAGTATTTCAAATTAAACTTATTTCAATTAGTTGCCAAGGCAACATTTCCAATTTATTTTTATTTATTTATTTTTTGTGTAAATTTGAGTAATTTTGTTAAATGCATTTTTACTAATTTTCTAAACTATATTTCTCTTTAGCTTTATTTATTTCATTTATTACAGTTTTAGTTTACTTCAACTTAAATATATTTATTTCAGTTACCAAAGCAATATTTCTAACTGTCATTTTGATCAGTTTTTGTTTAAATTTTTCACGTTTTTTTCATCAGTGCAGTTTTAATATTTCTATTTAAATTCTATTCAATCATTTCTATTTATTCTATTTTCTATTATTACTTCAGCTTAACATTTCTAATTTCTAAAGTGTTTTTTTGGTACATTTAGGCTTTTCTCTCCAATTAAAATGTATATTTAGTTTTATTCCCAATCTCTCAATTGACTAAATCTACTTTTAACAGTTTTAGTTTCAACAGTTTTCTGAACTGAATGAATCCATCTGAGTGGATCCTCAGACCATTTAAAGCAGTTTATGTGTGTGCATGAAGGTGTTTTCATCATGAATCATGGGATTCACCTGAATGCTCTCATTCATCTGCTATTATACAATTATGGAGAGCAACCATCAGACCTTCTGACTTCACTCAGACGGCAGCCAAACCATGATTAACAGCTGCCATCCTTTGGGTCTCTCCAAACACAGACCCATCCAGATGCAGCAAAATAGGCTGATAGATGATTCATCAGACTATATTAATTACTGATTAGAGATGAGCGATGCAATCAGTTACTGAAGCTGTAGGTAATACGAGTTCAGAGAAATTAAACGGGAATTATGAACGTCAATCATAATTTAAATGTTGAATATTCATGAAACCAGCTGCATGAAATGTGCAATAAGTAACTTATGTTCAGAAGTAAATAATGTGAATGATGTCTTAAAACAGATGTATTGCATCATGATATTAAATGGATAAAAATAATTTAACCAATTAATAAAATAAATGCAATAAAATAAAATAAATGAATGTTTTATATTAGAATGATTTTTGAAGGATCATGTGACACTGAAGACTGGAGTAATGATGCTGAAAATACAGCTTTGATCACAGAAATAAATTAATTTTAAAATATATTACAATAGAAAACATTTAATTTAAAATGCAATAACATTTCACAGTATTACTGTATTTAGTTAATAAAAAACACTGATATAAATATAGATTATAATTCTAGATTTAATTGTATCCTGGACATCCATTACATGTGTAGTATGAACAGACGCATAAAATAATGTAATTAATTAAATATATGTAATAATTGTATGTAATAAATTTAATTTAATCTACATAATAATAATATTATTAAATATATAATTTTATAATTATTATATATCATTATAATATTCTTAAAATTAATCACTTAATTTAAAACAAAAAAAAAACACTGGTATAAATATAGATTATAAAATCTCAATTCGATATAAATATAGAATGATTATCTGCATTATATATTATAAAAGGTACAGCAGCAGTTTAATTCATTCATTAATTTAATTGAAGAAGTCTACATATAGATTAATCAAAATAAAATAAAAAATATATTTAATATCTGAAAAAATAATAAATTTAAATATCAAATGAATTAATATTAATATAATTGTATATAAATATAAATGAAATATATAAAATATAATAAACATGAATAAGTATACTGCATAAAGTGTTCTACATTTAAATTATTAAAATAAATGTTATAAAATTAATCTAAATGATCTAACAAATACAATAATATTTCACAGTATTATGTTTTTAGTATTGTTTTATCAAACAAATGCAGCTTTGGTGAGCAGAAGAGACTTCTTTCACAAATATATATTTTTAAAATTCCCAATAATTCCAAACGTTTAAACAGCAGTGTATATTTTCCATTATACTATCATTTGAATATTGATTTATTATAATAATAGCCAAAATACTATTATATGTTATTTGTGCATAGCTTATATTTCAGTCTGTTCCTCACACAAATGGATTCAGGTGAACTACTTTTATGTGCTTTTTGGAGCTTGAAACTTTTGGACCCCATTGACTTCCATTGCAACAGCAGGAACATTCTTCAAAGTATCTTCTTTTGTGTTTTCCAGAAGAACAATGTTAATATTGCTTGTTTCACTGTGTGTTTGGATCTCTCTCTCTCATACCGGCTCTGTTAGCAGCGAGTCTCTCCTCCAGCTTGCCTCGCTCCTTCGCGGGCTGCCGGTGTGTGTACGGATGAGGCTGAGAGATCGAGTGTGTGTTGGCCGGCGGCTCGTGGCTCAGGTGGCGTTTCTCCACGGCCTTGACCGCCTGGACGTCTCTGCCTCGCTCTTTTGTCATCTCCAGCTCTCGTTGCTTCTCTCGCTCTCGGTCTTTCTCTCTCTGCACCTCCTGCTCCCACTGCCGCTCTCGTTCGATTTCACGCATTCGCTCCCTCTGCTGCTGGCGAAGCTCCTCTTCCATCTGCAGCCTGCGGAGGGTCGAAACACACACACACACACGAATGGTGTGAGATGCAACACTCTCGACAGGAACCAGAGGAATACACTCAGCGAGAGGCCGCGGGAACACGGGACAGTGTTGATGATGTCCGCTTCGGAGGACCAGGAACTTTGTGTGTGTGAGATATGATGATGTCGGAATGATCGTATTTACACACATAATTACCACTCAAAGAATCACTGAGTAGAGTGTAACGCTGAGCATCGTTGTGACGTGGTAACTGCCAATAGGAGAGCAGCAGTGAAGATCATGTGATTTGCATATATAATGCAGCATGTAAAACTGGATTTGCATTTACTGAAGAAAGTATGAGCGCCTGAGAGGCAGTAAACAAATTGCGGTGAAGTTTTTGGTAAAAACATGGTTAAAGTTTTGAATATAGGAAGGAGAAAGATAGCAGGTTAATAGTAATATTCATTGTAGATGTAAAAACTGATAATAGGTACAAAGAGAAATGAACAATCAATATTACAAAGTCAGTTTTTATATGATGAAATTTCTGGCAATTTAATGCGATATTTCGATTTGATATCGTCAAACTTTTAACCCTCTGACGAAGAAACAAGACAAAAACAAAAACCAAACTGGTAAATTAGCCTAAGATGGTATTGCTAATAACAATTACTGTATTTTACATGAAATATATATTTTTAATTAATACAATTAAATGAATATATTAATATATAAAAAGTAATATTTAGAAATGTAATTTAATAAAAAAATAAAGTAAATAGATAATAAAATTATTTACAAAAAGTCAGGAGTCAGTAATCAGTTGGAGAAAACCATGTACAACCATAACGTGTAGTATGAATAGACACATAAAATAATTACAATGAATTACATATTTAATAATTGCATGTAATAAATTAAATTTAATCTATGAAGTTATCATATTCTAATTATAAATATATAATTATATCATTTAATAATTATTATTTATCATTATAATATTCTTAAAATTAATCGCATAATGTAAAAATAAAAAACACTGATATAAATGATAAAAATCTAAATTCTATATAAATATATAAATATTACTTAAATATAAGTAATAAATTAATCAAAATATTAAATTCATTGATATTAATATAAAATTTTAATTTGAATGTCTACATGTTATCAAATGTTATATAAATAAAACAAATATAATAAATATATAAAAATATAAATAAGTATACTGCATAAAATATTAAACATTTAAAAGATGAAAAGAAATGTTAAATTAAACTAAATCATCTACAAAACAATGCATAAACAGAGTCTACACTGTAAAAAATATATATTTTTAGATTATTATAGTATGTTTTACATTACAAGAAAATACCATTTCAGTTTTTATACTTCAGCATTTCATGTTTAATTCATTTAATTAACAATGTGTTACATGCTGTTTCTCAGTAACTGTTTGCAATTCTCTGTAATTTACTAGCAATACTATAACTATTCATTCCATCTTGTCCGTGTGCGTGCGTGTGTGTGTGTGTGTGTGTGTGTGTGTGCGTGCGTGCGTGCGTGTGTGCGTGTGTGTGTGCGCGTCTGTGTGTGTGTGTGTGCGTGTGCGTGCGTGTGTGTGTGTGCGTGCGTGCGTGCGTGTGTGCGTGTGTGTGTGCGCGTCTGTGTGTGTGTGTGTGCGTGTGCGTGCGTGTGTGTGTGTGCGTGCGTGCGTGCGTGTGTGCGTGTGTGTGTGCGCGTCTGTGTGTGTGTGTGTGCGTGTGCGTGCGTGTGTGTGTGTGCGTGTGTGTGTGTGTGTGTGTGAGTGTGGGTACGTGTGTGCATGTGCGTTTGTTTGTGTGTGTGTGTGTGTGTGTGCGTGTATGTGTGTGTGTGCGTGTGTATGCGTGTGTGTGCGTGTGTGTGCACGTGTGTGTGCGCGTGTGTGCACGTGTGTGTGTGTGCGTGTGTGTGTGTTTATGTGTGTGCTCCGAGACCCCCTGGTGGTCGGTTTTCAGACATCCAGACGACTGGTGTGTGATGTCAGGAGGGTAAAAGACACCGGGCATGGGCAGGTGCACAGCAGACGGGTGGAGGGCCGGCAGGGTTGCCCCCTCTGGATGCGGGTAGTAATGCGAGCGCAGGGCAGACAGACTGTAATAGTCCTCCATCCTGATCAGCCACAGGAAGCAGAGACAGAGAGAGCAGCTAATTAGTGTGCCTCTATAAATAACCGGCGCGTTCATTAACCTCTGCTCTCTGGCCCTGCGACATGAACAGCACTGCCTATTTCTGTCGGTGAGTCTCACCACACCCACACACGCTGAGGGTGTTATTCAGATGGACAGAGACAGAGAGAGATGACAAAAGAGGATCAAACCGAAAGACTGTCCATGCATATAGAAGAACAGGACATTCCCTGCGCTTTTCAAATCAAAGACTATACGGACAAAGACAAACAAAGTCCAGTCCATCCAGATCAAATACTGAAATGAAGCTGCAAAAACATCTCACTCAGACTCATAATGTATTGACATCGGAAACATGAGAACGTTATGACTGCATACATACACATATCAACATCTATTCAGCATTCACAGTTCAGCCAATCAGAGCAGAGGCAACGTTTTAAAGGTACAGTGGCAAGAAAAGACTTTCATTTTTAGGTTCAGTGAGAGTGTAGAAAATAGTCATTACATACACACACAGACACACACACACACACACACACACACACGCACACACATATATATATATATATATATATATATATATATACTGTATATATATATATATATATATTAAATCATGACAATTTAATGATAAAAAATGCTGGAATAAACAAAGAATAAAACATATTTATTATATTTTAGAAAATGTACAACTGCAAAAATAGCCTTTTTAATTCTTAGGTTCAGTGAGAGGGTGGAAAATGGCCATAAATATTGCATTTAATATGCAATAGAAATGTGCAGTATAGAAATGTGTATAAAATTATTTAAATATGAACATCTAATAAATAACTAAAAATAACTATGTAATTAACATAATTTATTAATGTACAGTAGCAAAAACCAGTTCAGTGACTGGGTGGAAAATGGGAAAATTATCATATATGTTATGCAGTATAAAAAATATTTAATAATTATATGCAATTAATTTAATTTAATTAATCTATAATATTGCATATATAATATACACACAATTTAGCAATAACATACACATACACAGGATATGTGTGTGTATTTTATCTTTTTTAGCTGAGAAAAAAGCGTCATCAAAACATTAAAAAAAATCTCTATAAAGCAAGTAACCATCTCTGGTGGTGTAACACTAAGGTCAAATATCTGGGCTCGCAACCAAACATTTGAATCACCTATCAGCAACTATCAGCAATGTGATAACTGTGGTGTAATATAAGAAATGACCAGATCAGAGGACATATACAAAAATAGTTACTGAGATAAACATTTACATGTATGCATTTGGCAGACACTTATCCAAAGCATTTTTCACACATTTTTTACCCTGAGAATGAGTTTAGTGAATACATGACCTTAGTGCCGTTAGTGCCACATTATGCTGTTAAACTGTGATAAACTATGGAGTAATATTGGTTATTAAATCAGCGTAATGTGGCAAACAACCTGGCAAATTTGCATGATCAAATTAACCCAAATTCCTACTGAAACTACTAGATTTCGTCTGTGAAAATTGTGAAAACAACATTAAATGTCACCGTATTTTTCCTGCAACCTGTGTATTTTCTCACAGGTTTAGCAAGAAAAAAATTGCCTGAACAAGACGACATTTAGTCCAATTGGTCTCCTGACCCAACAAATACTACTAAACCCAAAGTATACTTTGTTTTTTGCATACAGGGTGCGTTAAGTAAATTTCATCATCAGCATAGTACTCCTGTACATGCACATCCAGATTTCTTCTAACCACGCTTACTTAGTACGCTCATCTTGCGCATGTGCCTTGAATTTTTTTTACATTAATTAGTTTGTCCACAAGGTGGCACCACTGTCCGGATTGTTGTTTCACAGTTGACAGAGAGAAGGAAGAGATGGAACAACAAGAAGTTACTGGACACGCAACAAAAATCAACGCCTTTGAGACAGGTAAGAGATACACGCAACTCTAGTTTAAAAGAGTACGGAGATATTTTATCGCTTATAACTTCTGGAGAGAAATAGCACAAAAACTAGACAACGATGAATCCTTTAAAGTGCATGTGTCAAGCACCTGTATTTGTGCACACTAACAAATGGATTATACTTTGTATGGTTGTGCGTTCAGCTGTATGCAAACGCTTAGCATTCGCGTCTAAATTGAAGATTAAACATTTAGCGAACAAAAAAGTTACATTTTTTGCTATCAGCAGTGTAGCTCAACCAGAAACCAACATGGTGAATTTGCATGACCGAATGAACCCGATGCGAAATTATTCACCCTCACATGAAATGTATTGCATAGATTCCTACTGAAAAGACTGGAATTTCATTTGTCCACAAGGTGGCGACACTCTACGAGTCGTTTTGCATTTGAAAAGAAGACAGAGAAGACGGAAAAGCAACAAACTACTGGAGACGCAAGAACAACTGACAGAGATACATGCAACTAGTTTTAAAGAGTACAAAGATATTTTTATCACTTATAACTTCTGGAGAGAAATAGCACAAACACTGGACAAGGATGAATTTTTCTAGCGCTTATGTGTCAAGCGGCTATGTTTGCACACACTGACACATGGATTACACTTTGAAAGGCTGTGTGTTTGGCTGTACGCTATTTTGCGTCAAAAGTATTCGTGTCCAAACTAAAGCATACTTCAGCTGAAATTATGGCAACATCACAGTCCACTGTTTATTATCAGTGGTGTAGTGATGTATAAAGCACAGCTAAAACAGATATCGCTTTAAAACCAAGCAGCATTCTGAAGGGCAACACGGCGAATATGCATGACCAAATGAACCCGATGCGAAATCTGCATGACGAAATGTTTTGCTGGATTGCGTAGATTCCTACTGAAATGACTGAAAATGAGTTTGTCCACAAGGTGGCGCCACTGTCTGGGTCATTGTTTCACAGTTGAAAACAAGATGGAGGAGGCAGAAGAACAACAAACCGAGACGGGTAACAGACAGATGCAACTCTTGTTTAAAAGAGTACGAAAATAATAATAATAATACGTTTAATAGAGCAGGGGTTTTCAAACTGTGGGTCGCGACCCACTTGTGGGTCACAGAGTGGGACAAGGTGGGTCGCACAAAGTCACTTTTTGATTTTCGCAATTAAGTCCGCGATTTAAAACGTGCATTGCGTGTTTTAAAGTGCGGGCGCGCACGAGTTGTAATAACAGTAAGGGTCTCAGAGCGACGTCTTTATTAAAAGGCTCGATCAGTCCACATTATTAATAGGAAGAAACTCGCTCACTTCACTGCGCTGTATATTCTGCATGAGATTGCATCCACTGAAAATTCAAATGTTGCGAAAACTGTTTCAGGTATGTTAATTCATTTCTATCGTCTGTTAGAACTCAGCGCTGTTATCGTTCCTTATACATATGGCTACCTACCAATAAGGAAACTGTCTGTAAAAAGCATTTCACATGTACAGGCCGAGTGGTGCACAAACGGGGGGTTAATTGTAACACTACGCAATTTAAACATTTCCACACGCTAGCATAACAATATTTACAAAATTCCGTTTTATTTCCTTGCCATATCATCTCTATATAGAGAAAAATGTGCCAAAGTTCAAAAATCTTTTGAAGATATCGCTGAACATTTATTTAACCATTGCAAAAGTACATTTCTGACTGAAGTAAATTTGTCATCTCAGTTTTTAGTGTTTATTTAAAATGAGACACATCTGTTTATTATTTCTCCCCGTCCCCTATTTATTATTCGCTCTCCCCTACACACACGGAAGGAGCATGAATGCATTTTCTGCGCTGAAGCTCGCGATGAGTTTAACAACGCTCACAGCGGATTACATTCACCGGAGTGAGCTTGTTTCGAGTTTTTATAGACATGTTTCATATTTTAACACCTGTAAACAGAAATTAAAACGTAAATATTAGTAGTGAAATTTTTCAGTTGTACTATAAAATAAAATGGTTATTTTTATTAAATAATTAATTTCTGCCATATTATACTTTTAATTAAGATTAAGCTTAAAGTAGGCTAATGTCAATTGTTTTTTGATCTCAAATATTTTGGTGGGTCGTGAAATAGATTATACTTGTCTAGGTGGGTCGTGGAATGGAAAAGTTTGGGAACCCCTGTAATAGAGTACGAAATATTGCAAGTACTGGACAGTAATGACATACATTACACTCACAAAGTTTTCCAGGTTTGAAATATTGTTGTCCACACTTCCATAATCTTATTTACACGACATCTGTGTATATAGTCCAAGCTAAATGGTATGACAAGCAGCATGACTTTTAAGAAAGGAAAATTTAAAAGATGAAAAAAAGAAGAATTAGGGAGAATCAATAAATTAAGAATAATTTACTGCCGTTATTTGAATAATATTTAATCATGTAATCCATAAAAAAGTAACTGTAATCTGATTATGACCATTTTAATATGTAATCCAATTACAAGTACTTAATTTTTGGAATCTGATTACGTAATCCAGATTACACGTAATGAGTTACTACCCAGCACAGTTTAAGAAATAACTGAATTTTTTTTCTTGTCTAATATAGGAAGGTTTATTCAAAAGAACCAGCAAAACTACAGCACACACCTGTATGAAGCGAGCGAGGGGTGAGGCAAATATCCTGAGTGAAAGTACGCCAGAGAGTCGGCTGCAGTTCCTGGGCTGAGCCCTAGAGGGAGCCTTAAAGGCACACGCAGCTCATCAGCGGAGGCGTATGGGCGAAAGCCATCGCGAACAAACTCGTCCTGAGCCCCTGAGAGCAGCATATGAGGAACCTGCCGGGACAAGCTGAGAGAGAGGAACAGCGGATGAGTGACAGAGCGCTGTAGCATGTGCAGGTGTGAGTATGTGAGCGACGGCCGCTGTACTGACTGGGTCTGCAGACGCGGGTCCTGCATCAGAGCACTCGGGGCCACACTGAAGGGATGAGCTGAACCCAGGTACGGCGGGAGAGAGAGGGAGGGCTTCTCCTGGCCTGGTAAAGGCCGATCGAGGGCCAAACGCTCCTGACCGGACCCTCTTAATCCTGCATCAGCCTAAAAGAGGAAAAAAAAACATTTATGGTTAGGGCATCATGGGAATATTTTGCAGATATATTAATACCACTGTACAACAATATTTGTTTATGTTATATAAGGTAACTTAAAAAATATTATGTATATTTTTGTTACGTTATATACGTTATTATATATATATATAATTATTGTTATTTAAATAAACAAAATCATTTTGTGCAACACGTTTTGTTTGGTGTTATTGACTTATTTTAAAACAGAAAAATCTTGCTTATTAAAAAAGAAAAAAAGAGAAAGAAAAATCCAATTAGTGAATTGAATTCAAATGTAAAAAAAAAAAAACTGTATACAGTATACAGTAGATCTGCATCAATAAATATTGAACAGACATCGCATATGCTGTAGCCATAATGATTTAATATATAAGGTGCTATGTATTGGTGGGAAAAGTGAGAATTAATGTAAATGGATCTATGGCTGTGATCGTACAGTCAGTGTTGGGTTGATGACACATCAGAGTATCCAAGATAAAGTGTTTTCTAAAATGCATTTGCAGGTTAAATGTAACTTTTTGAATTCATGTTGGTTTAATATGGTTTTGAAAAACCATCATCTGAAAAGTAAAAATATGTTTTCTTTACACATTGAATACATTGTGCTAATCATTATTCACCATCATTCAATCATCATTTCAAAATGTTTTTAAATATAGCATATAAAAACCTTTTTTTTTTTCTTATTTATTAATTCATAAATGTCATCAACCTGAATTAACCTTGCCTTGTCATAAAAATGATCTGATATTTTAGGAAATATGATATCATAAAAAATAAATAAAATAAAATCAATCAATCAATTAAATACCTAATACTTGTTTGTTCTAAAATATAATAATAAAATATTATGCTAAATTACTTAAGGGTCTCTTTTCAAGAATTTCATAATTTTAACTAGGATTTTTTCTTCATTATGATATCAAGACGGTTTTACCACCCTGATATTTTTGAAAAATTAAAATGAATTTTAATCCAGAAAATAAAAACATGCTCATCACAGAGTTTAGTAGTATTATGTATATACTACTACAATATTTTATTTAACATTTTGAATGAGCTATTTTTTATATTTTCAGTTTTCATTTTAATTTTAGTTTAAGTTTGTCATTTTATTATGTGCTTTTGTAATTTCTGTTAGTCTTTTATATTTCTTGATTGCTTTAGCTGATTTTTATATTCAGTTTTAGATTTTCTACTTTTTGGCCTGGTTTCACAGACAGGGCTTAGACTAAACCAGGATTAGGCCATAGTTCAATTAGGACATTCAAGTCATTTTTATAAACTTTTTACTTTAAAAAAAAACAATACTGGTGTCCATCTTGAGTCAAAACAAAGGCATTGATATATTTTAAGATCAATCAGTGCACTGAATCAAGTTTTTTTTCAGTTGAAACAGCTCAGATTTATATTTTAGTCTGGGACTAGGCTTAAGCCTTGTCTGTGAAACTGGAGGTTTACGTTTAAGTTGCTCTTACTTAAAGGTGCAGTGCACAATTTCTGAGAAACACTGTTGTAAGTGGATCGGACG
>NW_015639510.1:276413-276864 GCF_001515625.1 Sinocyclocheilus rhinocerous
TTTACTGTCTCTTTTGATCAATTTAATGCATCCTTGCTGAATAAAAATATTCTAATATAACCTTACTGACCCCCGGCTTTTGAACATATATATATATATATATATATATATATATAGATATATATAATTACTATTTTAATACAAATTTTTATATATAATTTTTATATCATGCACATGATCTTAATGTATTAAAATAAATTTGATTACAAATCATTATTTTCATATATTATCATATAAATTTAACTATTTTTATATGTAAGATAGATGAGTTGACAATCTTGAAAAAGACAAATTAATAAATATTTTATTCTAATATTAGATTTCTTTTAATTTATTTAAAATAAATGATACATTATTTTACTACCATGTGCATGATATTAAAATAATATATCAAAATTGAGAATATATAAAAATGCAATAAAAATAAATAAAAATAAATTAGATGTGTATA
>NW_015639510.1:277017-300085 GCF_001515625.1 Sinocyclocheilus rhinocerous
TTTTTAAAATAAGAATAATGTTTCTAAAGCAACCAACCAACCAAATAAATGCACATTAACTGTATAATTGATGTTTTATGTGTGTAATTTTCAATGGGCATATGAGTTTTGTAAACTTTTATGAATACACTAGCATATACAGATGAACTCAAAATATACATGGACTAAAAGCCACGAAAATTTAGTAAGATATTTTTTTCTTATACTAGACTAGTGGTTCCCAATCCTGGTCCTGGAGAACACCAACACTGCACATTTTAGACGTCTCCCTAATCAAACACACCTGACTCGACTCATCAGCTCATTAGTAAAGACTCCAAGACCTCAAATGTGTGTCAGATAAGAGAAAGATCAAAAACATGCAGTGTTGGGGTCCTCCAGGACCAGGATTGGGAACCACTGGTCTAGAGAATGTATGCTAAGGCAGAGATTCTGTCGTACCTGGCGCCCCTCAGATCTCCAGAAGCCATTGACGGTTTTAGTCGGGGCGATGGTGACCACAGGAGGGGTGCCCGTGGGCGGGCCCAGGCTCGTACCCATGGCAACCCGCTTAGGTGTACTGACAGGAGAAATGTGATTGGTCACCGGAGAGGAAACATGTAACGACTCGCTACTAATGGAACCTGTGAAAGAGAAGACAGAGGAGTTATAGGAGAAATCAGAGAAAAAACATTAATAAATATTTTATTTGAATTTATTTCTTATTTATTTTTTTTTAAATAACATAATATATCATTAATTCATAGAAATCATTCATTTTAATCATTAAAACAAATTAGATATTAGATATAAATTCATATTATCAAATACAAATCAATCTATAAATATAACTTTCCATATCAACTGAATTTAATTAAATATAACATACAGTAAAGCAATCTTGAAAATAGAAAAAAGAAATGAGATAATATTTTATTCTATTTTATTTTGTCACATTTATTTATTTTATTTATTTACATTAATAGAAATAAATATAATAAACAACTTTCTTTATTTTAATATATATATATATAATTAAGTAGATTTATTTAACTTATTATCAGATAAATTATCTTAACACTCAAATGTAAGACTGAAGATTTGACAATTTTGAAAAAGACAAAAATTAATAATACTTTATTCTAATATTGGATTTCGTTTCACATATTTTAATATATTATTTATTTATTCTTTATATTAAATACATGATATCAAAATAATACAATAAAATAAAGCATATATTAAAATAAAATAAGTGATTTGTTTATATTCAAATAAGTTCGATGTAAATTTATGAATTTATATTCATATATTATCAAAAATAAATGAATAATATCATAAATATTTTAGCAATCAAACAAACGTATTGGGTTTGCATCTCCCAGCTCAAACAGCCTGGCGTTCATGCGCTAACTGCTAAACCAAGGTTTCAACAAGAGTAGTTTCTGAGAGAGCTGTATAATAACATCAGAGGCAGCGACAGACTATCTAGACCAGTAGAAGTGGCAAAGCAAGGGATGTATTTATGTGTGTTTGCATGCCAGACTGAACTAACAACTTGTCAGATGAAGTGAACATGCATCGTCACTTCCCTGACTGCCAGCCTCGCTGCTATCAAAGACCCCTCTGGGCTGTCAGATCAGACGCCAGTTTAAAGAGAGAAAGAAACAAACACTGCCATCTCCCTGCGCTAAACACACATGAACACAGACACACACTCATCCCGCCGTAATGCAGCGCTTTACTGTGATCAAACACTGTTTGAGTGTGTGTGTGTGTGTGTGTGTGTGTGTGCGTAAGAAAGCACACACACACGTCTGAGTAGTCCATGACACTCCAGACTACAAAACAAAGACAGTCTTTGTGTCTCACAACCAAATGAATAAAGAGAGAAACCTAACGTGAACATTATATCACTATTTATTACTCAGAGCTCCAGAATACTTCATTGGGATTGGTCGATATCAGCATTAATCGCTCAAACATGTTTGTATAACATTGGCTAAATAGTATAGAGTGAAGGTTAAGTGGGACATTTTTCCCAATCATCTCAATGACAAAAAGTGTCCCAATTTACCTGAATTCACCCCTATTTCACTGCTTTCCACACCAGCACCAGTGTGGTTGCTTTTATCCCTCTCATATTAATCATATTAATTATATACAAATAAATCAGATGTAAATGTAATCATTTATTTTTATATATTATCAAATATAAATTTATTAGCATAATTATTTTACTGGGGAGAAAACATGCGATGAAACATGCAATGGCTAGAAATGGAACCTGAGTTAGGAGAAATCTTGAAAAAAAAAGAAGATCAATATTATAAATATATTTTGAAATATTACAATTGTTTGTTTGTTTGTGTATTAATAGCATTATATATAACTTGTTTATTTAAACATTGATTTAATTTCATATAATACATAATATTAAAATTATATATTAAAAAATCATTTTCATTTTCATTCATTAATTTAAGTTAAAATTAATTAGATGTAATTAAATAAATCATATTAATTTTTAATAAAATTAATAAGATTTAAAATTCAATTATTTCCACATATTATCAAATATAAATGCAAAATTATTGTATATATAAATTCAATTTTATTTAATTAAATATTAGACAAATGTTATATTCTATATATTAAATTATGCAAATTTAAATAAGACAGATGAGTTGAGCAATGGTGAAAGAAAAATGAAGAAATATATATATATATTAGTGCTGTCAAACGATTGTCATCCAAAATAAAAGTTTTTGTTTATATAATATATGTGTGTGTACTGTGTATATTTATCATGTATATATAAATACACACACATACAGTATATATTTTGAAAATATTTACATGTATTTACATGTCTATATTTATATTCATATAATTCATATTATAAATAAATATATTTATTATATAAACATAAAATTTTTCTGAAATATATACATGCATGTGTCTGTATTTATATATACATAAGAAATATACACAGTACACACACATACAGTATATTATGTAAACAAAAACTTTTATTTTGGATGCGATTAATCGCGATTAATCGTTTGACAGCACTAATATATATATATATATATATATATGCATGTTAATGATTTTAACTAATATAAAATATAACAATATATGTAATAATATATTAGAATATATTAAAATTGAATAGAATATATCAAAATACTTTCATCTCTTGTGTCATTCTGAAGTCTTTCTATACTTTCACATTAAATCAAATTCTATATTAAAATAAAATGAAACTAATAAATCAAATCAAATTCTATATTATTTGCTGCCATCTTATGAATCAAAACCATTAGCTGCCATCTGCAGTGAAAACAGCCCTGGAGGACTTCACTATTTATTTCATAGCAAGCATACACTTTTGAGCGATGACTAGAAGCAAGAAAACGAAAATGTCACTTAGAAGAAGAAAGTGCCAGGGAAGGACACAAAAATCTGGATGAGAGGAAAACACACAACTTATGTAACATACTGTGTGCATTAAATACTGTAACACCATTCTAGTTGCTAGGCAGATTATTTCTATAATGGTTTAGATTGGGATTTTCAAAGCGGGGTGGTAGATAATGAAACATCTTAGATTGCAATCAATAGTTCAGATCTATACATGCATCTATCTGGCACCTAGCCGTGTAAAAAGCAGGATAACGTGCATCCAGACACAAGCTCTGCTCACCCTGCGGCTGATAATCAACGGCAGACTGTACACCATTCCCTCCATAATATGCACTTCTTGCGGTTTCGATTGCAGCGAGTGCATGTGAGAAATGACTTTCCTTATTAAGCCAGAAACCTACACAAAGCTCGAAAGCCACACAGCACAGAAAAACCCCACAGCCGCTAAGAGAAGTATCTAAATAAGACACCCAACACAAAGAGTAAAGTAGGTCAGGCCTCCTCAGAGCGCCGCTGTCTGCCCGAGAGCTCATAAGACGACTCAAGACTCACGCTTTCCTATACTTCACTCCTTCTGTGGTCAATTTAACTTTAGTTTTTCACATATCTGATGTATTTCAACCTAGAAAGCTTTGACAACTCATACTAAGTGCTTCATACAAAGGGAAGCGGCGCTATTACTGTCGGCAGGACTCGTGGTTAGGGGTTTTCAAAAGCCAAAGAAACTCATCCCACACTGTTTATGCTACAGGCGTGTATGATACCTCATATCATGCGATATAACGGATATATCACAATAAAACAGGTGAGAAATCCCCTAGACTTCCATTGAAGGCCATATTTATAAACTAGAAAGTTGATACTTGTTGAGTCAGCATCTATGAACAACACCTGATAGCAAGAAGAGCGCTTCATTTTATTAAATGTTCACTTGTAGTGTACTTTAAATCTTAAAAGTATATTTAAAAAAACTGTAATCGCATATAGTAATAGTAATAAATAAAAGGCCACTTAAGTGTGCTTAAAGAGAGACAGTTTCATTATTTATTTCTTAACACACTCAAGTACACTTTTGAGTGGACTTTTATTTTTTAAATCAGTTTTTTAACAATCCTTTATTGCGTTTTAAAGAAAATACTTATTTTGATGTGTTGACTAACATACAAAAGCATGTGTAAAGTACTTGATTATAATTTTAACTGTAGTGTGTCATTTGATAATATTTTAAATGTACTAAATGATAACAAATGTGTAATTACAAATAATTCATTGCATGACATACAAATGTAAGTATATTTTAGTTGATCATAAATGCTTGTCAGTACATCCGTCAGTACAATTTAACAATGTAACAATTTAATTTTTCAAAAAAAAGAAAAAAGAAAAAATGCAAAGTCACAAAACAAATCAGGAAAAAGACAAAAAACACAAAAATTAAACAAATAAGAAAAAAACATAACACCAAAAGCAAAACAAATATAAAAAGAGCAACAAAGCAAAAATAAATGAAAACACAAAAAATATATATAAATTACATCACAAAACAAATCAAAACAAACAAAATGCTAAATAAATACATAAAAGCAAACAAATTAAAATGCAAAATAAAAAACTAAATGCAAAATAAAATAAATAGCAAAAAAGTTAAAACAAAGTTAAAAAAAGAAATGCAGAACCCCCCCCCACACACAAAACAAATAAAAAAAATGACAAAACATAGCAGAACAAACCAAAACGAAAATAAATGAAAATGCAAAAAAATATATAAATAAATAAAAATGATAAAAATAACATCACAAAAAATAACATCAAACAAAACAGAAATGCAAACATATTTAAATGATATGCATGTTAAAGTATATTGTAGTTTACCATAAATGCTTGTCAGTCCATTCAGCAGTAACACTTTTAAGCATATTTCAAAGAGACTTATGAAATTACATATAAAGATGTATTTAAGTGGGTCAAAAAAGCTTTTTTTTTTTTTGTTGCATTTAATATAAATGTAAATATAAATATAATACATTTTCATTTAGTTGTAAATAACATGCAGTTATTAAGTGTCCGAAAACATTACATTTAGTTCACACTTAAGTATATTAGTTTAAAATATATTGTTTCTGTACTAAGTGCTCTTTCAAAGTATGCTAAAATGTACATCTTTTTCACAATGGGCTAAAATCACTCAGAAAACCTTAAAAACCCTACAGCAAGCAAACAACAACCTACAGCATCTTAGCCAGATGCGAATCCAAAAAATGCAAACATCTACTTTTACTTTATTCTTTTATACATTCACCATATCTGTATCTGTATATGAAAGCTTTGGTGATATCTGACTAGTTTGCAGTCATGCTATCTGTCAAACACTCAGGGAACAAGAAAGAGGGAGAAAGAAAGTTGTGTGTGCATGTTTGAGTTTGGAGGGGATGTCAGTTACATAGGACAGCCAGCATCAACACACAAACACACACACACACACACACTCACACACACACACACACACACACACACACACACACACACACACACACACACACACACACACACTCACACACACACACACACACACACACACACACACACACACACACAAACGCTCTAGTCCCTCAGCAGCAGATTCTATATTTGTCCTCTACAGAAATGAAAGAGGCATTCTAATGAAGGACTGGAAATGCAACACACACACACACACACACACACTCACACACTCACACACTCACACACACACACACACACATGAAAAGCCACCAAAGCCTTAAACAAAAGACAGCTTTTCCAAACAGGCTTAGCAATCTGAGACAGAGCATTGACTGTCATTGAATTACCCTAGTCAAGAGTGTACGAGCGCATAAAGTGACAAGCAGAGGCAGAGCCGTATGCGCAGCGTGATAAACTCACAGAGACAGCAGTAAAAAGACACTTAGAGAAGCTCTATAGAAATTACTGGCATACAAGCTCTTAACCAATCAATATAATCCTTTTCTCTCTGTCTCAGAGCTTTGGAGAGACGAATATAATGATCACTCACAATGCATCATGTCGATAAACTCATGGCCAAACCATGTGTGCTTGAGCTCATTCAAGAAGACGCTTGTTAAACTGCACTGATTTTCTTCAAAACATAATGTATTGAATGTCTTGTCTTTCAGCCGATGTTGTTTTCGTTTAATGAAGAGTGAAACATTTCTGACAGAAGACAATTTTGTAGATCTTAAATGCCAAGACAACAGTAGAAAACACTGTTTAAAACTTGGTATGGTATGTAATGTTTTGTGTGTGTGTGTGTTCAGGTTTTTTGGCATTGACACTAACAATTACACAGACAGATGGGCAGCTAAATGTTGTGCCAGCAATCTGAAATGCTGCAAACCCATATGCAAATATTATTCAAATCTATTCACAATTTGTTGACAGAAACCACCACCCACACTCATACACATGCTGAGCAAAGAATGCCTCTCCATATTACACGCGTACATATGGCGGCGGGCTTGTTTACATGCTGCTTTAAAAGACTTACTGCAACTACGCTAATGGTAATGACGTTACAATGCATAATATATCAGTGACCATGTAAGCAGTGGCAAAACACAACAGAAACAATTGAAAAAAAATCATAAGTGACAAAGCAAATATCACAAACAACTAAACAAATTAACAAAGCAAACATAAAACAAAACAGAAACAAGGGCAAAACAAATGAAAATGAAAAAAAAAAAAACTATACAAAAAACAAACAGCAGAAAAAATACCCCAAAACAAACAAACAAGTGAAAACAAAATCACATAAGAAATCAGGAAAAAAACTAAACAACATAAAAAGGGCAGAGCAAAACAAAAACAAGCCAAATAAATGAAAATGCAAAAATTCAAAACAAATCAGGAAAAAAAAATACAAAATGAAAATGCAAAAAAAAAAAATCACTAAGCTAACAAAAAAAACAAAACAAAACAATACACTTCAAAACAAATCGCAAAACAAATGCAAATGAAGAAAAAATACAAAATACAAAACAAAAAGCAAATAGTAGAACAAAGTCAACAAAAATAAATGAAAACATACAAAAAAATCACTAAACAAATCAAAATAATTTAAAAACAAAAATAAATGAAAATGCACAAAAATCACTAAACGGCAAAAATAAATAAAAACGCAAAAACACAAAACAATTTTAAAAACTTAAATAAAATACAAAACAAAAAGCAGAATAAAAACAGAACAAAATACAAAAACAAACAGAAGAACAAAACAAAAAAGACATGAAAATGCTAAATCAAAAAGCAAAACAGAAACAAAACAAAAATAGAAAATGAAATAAATCACAAAGCAAATCAGACAAAAACTAAACAAAGAAAAAACAAATAGCAGAACACAAATAAAAAATAAAACATAAAATTACAAAACAAATAAAAAAAAATAAATGAAAACAAAAAAGTTTTTAAAAAATCAGTAAATTAACAAAATAAAAAATACAAAAAACACAAAACAAACGAACGAACGAATGAATGAAAACACAAAAGCACAATACACATCATCTGCTTAATATCTGCCAAGATTCTTATCTAAATAATATAAAAACGCTAACGACTCTGAAAGATCTTTAGTTGTGTGTGTACATGAACATATAGAAATTGCCTCTAAGTAAATCAGGACATGTAAGTGCAATAGTGTTGTTGTACTGCTAGCAAAGATCTGCTGACTACAGCAACATTTTGCCAGTTCTGCATGGCATCAAGTGTGAGGTGATAAAGACTGATGGGCAAAGAAATGGCGCTCACCTCGTGGCTCTTCGGCCTGTTTGGCGAGCTTGCGGAGAGCGGCGGCGAATCCCGAGTGTGCAGACTGGGCCGCGGGGCTCCCGTTGGCCACCACTGCTCCGCTGATGGGAGAGGGAGCGAGGGGGCTTACAGTCGCCATGCTGCATGGTGCTGCCGAAATCATGCCTAATGATGGAGACTTTGGCTCATGGCTCATACCTGCAGAGACAGAAAGATGTTATTTCTGTTCAAAACTGAATTCACAGTCATGGAGGCTCAATTTAAGATTGAGTTCAATTCAAATCGCTCACGCTGAGTAGAACCACATGCTTTGATTCGCACAAGCTCTGATACAAAGATGAAGGAGTGTGTGTGCGCACAAAACAGGTTTGGTTCAAATTAACCCTATAAAAGCCAACTGTATAATATTTGATAAGCAAATGATCAACATGATCAAAACTTGTACTGTACTACATACCTTCTGTCATCTAATTTATAGTTCATACTTACATATATAAGTACATATATTTTAGTATAAAACATGCATTTTGAGGTTGTGGTTCGTGTGTCTTTTTTCTGTGAAATCTTTACAGATTTTTATGAAGTACACACAACAATAACTTATATTTATATTTATATAACACTTCCTGGACTAAAGCAACTTCATTTTACTTGATTATCCATATATCATTTTTAGAAAAATTATGTTCAAATGTGAGCATCAAATATGATCGTCAGGCTTTTGAGGAAGGTTTATTTGTTGATCTCTCAATCATTGTATTGCATTGAAAACAAACTACATTTGAAACAAAACAGAAACAAAAGTAAATGAAAAAACAAAAACAAAATGCAAAACAAATAGCAAGACAAAACAGGGAAAAAAATGGATAAAAATGCAAGATCACAAACAAATAAAAAATACAAAACACGGTATAAAACAAAACAAAATAGCAAAACAAAAGAGGAAAAATCAGTAAAAAGCACAAAAAAAAAACAATATGAAAAACCCCCACAACAAATATTACAGAGCTTAAGAATTTAAATCTCATCTTACTAAGACATATTATTGGGAGACTGATATTTATATGCAATTTATGTAAGTAGTCTGCTATACTGTTAGATCTCTTACATTCGTTTTATTTTTTGGCCATACAAAAATCAGCAACTGCATCAAATTACATATGTTTGCTCAGTTTGTGACTCTGAACAACGGTGTTTTTTCCTCTTCGAGTTGAGCTCCATATTCTTAATATCTCAGACTGTATGTGCCATAAAATCCTGATGTATCAAATATGATATATACTCAACATACTCAAAACATACTTTTAATTTCCTTTTTTTTTTCCTGTTCCGTTTAAAAAAAAAAAATCTGACTATTATTTAATTTGTCTGCTTTACAGGCTTAACGCATAAAGAGTGAGTTTACTAATAATGAATTACATAAACTGATAACCACATGTATTTGCATATGCTGCTTGCAATGATTTAGCGCCTGATACACTAACTGGTTTGCCGGGCAACCAGAATTCAACTACGACAAGGTCAGACCACCTGTATGAAAATGGTTTTACATTTACATTACATTTTATATTTAGCAGATTTATCCAAATTTTATCCAAAGTGTATTACTAAACCAGAAGCGATTAATTTTAAAGTGACAGTAACATCAGAGGTGCTGGGGAAAAAATTTCAAAATTTGGATAGAAAAGTACAAGCTATAGTACTTCAGAAATGAAGGCTTACCAGAACAAAAGTTGTTTTTTTTTCTTAAAATAATGGTTTGCAGGGGAGAACAGAATTGCTAGACTTTTCACATGTTAAGTTCCAGATCTGAACTGTGAGTTTTCAACAACTTCCTTCCTTTGTGTATCTCTCTCTCACACCTCCAGCTATCACTCACTGCCAGCGTTTCTACCAGAAACAAACAAAAGCTTGCTTAATCGTGATAAACTCTGCCTCACCCTTGCCCTTCTGCTGAACCGAGCAAAACAATTAATAATGAACTTAGGGCAGTTAGGAGAGCTGGCAGCAGCATCCTCTGCCATCAGCCACAACTTCATTACGACTTAATGGAGCCTTACGCATCCAAACACGCAGAACAAGAGAATATAATATGTCCTGTGGTTGAACTGAACAGATTCATCTGATTAATCTTAAATAGTGTTAGAATTCAGGCACAATATAACACTCAATTTGCAATTTGTTCTCTTTATATATCATCTACCACACAAAAATATATTATGAGACTTTTGGGCAAAGCAAAGCAAATACGAAACAAAACAAAACAAAACGTGACAGAAGACATCAATAATGCACAGCGTCTGGCTTCTGTAGTGAAATAAAAACAATACAAAACAAAATGTATGGCCTCTTAGAGCTTTTGAGGTGAACTAAAAATTAAATAAAACAAAAAAGTAAAGTACAAAAAAAAACATGGCTTCTTAGAACTTTTGTAGTGAACTAAAATGCAAGTAAAATAAAAAAAAGATTTTAAAAAAAGTAAGATCTTTCAGAGATTTTAAATAAAACAAATAAAAATAAAACAAAATAAAAAGTAAAATGCAATAAAACACAACAAAACTAAACTAAAATGTACAGCTTCTAGAGCTTTCATATTAAACTAAAAATTAAACAAAAGAGTAAAAAACAACAAAATATAACATATGGCCTCTTAGAGCTTTCATGATAAACTAAAAATAAGTCAAATACAATAAAGTTAAACAAAACAAAAACAAAAATGTATGGCTCTTACAGCATTTGTAGTGAACTAAAAATACAAAACAAAACAAAACAAAATAAAAAGTAAAATACAAACAAAAAAACAAAAGAGCTTCCATATTGAATTTAAAAAATAAACAAACAAACAAGTAAAATAAAGCAAAACAAACAAAACAACATGAATAACCTCTTTAGAGCTTTTTTCTTAGTGAACTAAAAAAAATTATAATAATAATAAAAATTAAATACAATAAAAGTAAAATAAAACAAAAAATATGGCCTCTTAAAATAAATTAAAACGTAAAAATCAATAAACAAAACGGCTTCTTAGAGCTATTGTAGTGAACAAAACAATTAAATTAAATAAAAAAACTAAACAAAACAAAAGGTTCAGTTAAATTAAGAATATCTTTAATACACTATGCAAATAGGCTTCATAAAAAAGTTAGCTATAATCCTCACATGTAGAATAATAAACAAGTGCAGCATTATAACTGAGACACTGTTTTCTCCCTGCCATTAAGCAAACCGCATATCCGTCGCTCTCCAATCCTGTTAAGGGCTTATCAATCAAATCATCATATCATGCGCTCTTGAAACACAGCTGTCTCCCTTCCACTCATTTGCTTGCTACAAACAGGCCTCTTGTCTTTATCTCCCTCATTCTCTCCTTCTCTTGACAAACATTCTCAATCAATCCGCTACTGAACTCACACGCGCTCCCCACCCCCTTCCTCTCATCTCTGCCGCTGACACTTTCCCTCCTGGATAGTGTCAATCAGAAATAACAGAGAGTCTCTGCTCGCTGTGGAAATGAGAAAAGCCACAGGTATCTTCCGGCACACACAGCCATTCTGGGAGAGACGGCCCTCTCAACACAGAGCGATTTATAAGCTGTTATGTCAAGGAGTGGTACAGAGATAACATTCTCTAGGATGACTTAAAGGACTAATTCACCAAGAAACAACAATTCTGTCATTATTTAATCACCCCTCAATGTTGTTCCAAACTCACATGATATATAAATATACATTATTCCATGGAACAAGAAATGAGATATTTAGCAGAATGTCCAAGCTGCTCTTTTACACTAAAGTAAATGGGAATTTCTGTAGGACTGTCTAGCTCCAAAAACAACAGAGTAAAGTAGAAAAGAACAAAAACAACATAAAAGTACCATAAGTCATCATGATGTTCTATTTGCATATATTACTATCAAAGTATTTATATAAGCAAATTTGGTATGATTCCAGGTTTATATAGATTCCAGATTCTCTCCCTAAACTATATTATTGTTCTGACAATAATAAACATAGCTGCTTCATTGCAGTTTTTAGCATGAACTACAACCTTATTAAAGGAGTCAATTAGACATCTGGCATGTTTAGTGAAATATTCCACATCATTACACATCTATGCACTGACAGATGCACACCTCAAGCTACCGAAGAAAAGAAGCATTTTAATCCCTGATCTAGCAGGATTTACTGTAGGTCTGTGGCTTATTAACCTCACACCTTTGAGTATAGTCACATATACAAACACAAAAAGGATATTGTACGAAAATGATCAAATCTCCAGCTGGCCATGCAGAATGAATGGCCAAATGTTTAAAATGGCTCACTAAAAGCACCCAAGGCTTGCTATGTGAAGATCTCCTCTCTCTCAAAGATGAAATCCTGCTGTGCTGTTTTTCCCAGAGGCTTTAGCTGTGGTTGGAGTCAGCAAAAAACAGTCCCACAGTCCTCTTCTCCCCACTGGCTCTCTAATAAGCTTGTTCATTAGACAGTACAGCCAATGCAAATTGACCCAGCCCTTGTCGACATGACCGGCTCATGTAAATTCAATGGGAGAAACAGCAGGGATAAAAGACTGGGTGATGGATGATGTGTCAAAGTGCTTTGTTGGCCACAAATGAACACTCGCGCACACATACATGTCCATAATGATGACAGACAAGCATTGATGCATGGGCGACTACAGAGATCTGCTACCCTCGCATTCATTAAGACTAGATAAAGCACCTCACACACACCTGCCTTCTGCTCATTAACCCCAGTGTGTGTATGTGCGTGTGTTTCACCGACAGTATTAAAGATGGATGAGGACTAGAATAGTACTGTTACTTCGAGAGTGAAATGCACTAATTGGTTGTGACTACAATAGAGATTGATAACTAGAGAGAACGTTGATCACAAAGCTACTGGTTACAAAGGGCTTGAAGGTTGAAGACCTTACATTGACGTGTATGTACCGACACAACTCCACTTGCCATAACTGAAGCCCTTACGCTAGGCTTGAATGTCCTTGATTTAATTTGTATTGATTTTTCTGTATCTGTCTGCAGTAATTTATAATGGTATCTACAACCTGTTGATCTCAAAGCTGACAGAGTAAATTTAGAATTGTATTTTCTTGGGATAACAGGTCTTTTCAGGTTACTTTGAAAGGCTCACTCTGTTCTCCCCACCCCCAAACCACCGGTGTCCCACAAGGTTCGGTAATAAGTCCAACCCTCTACATTGCGAGTAAATCACTCGCATATGCGACTAAATCTTCACTCTGGGCAACTAAATGATGTCTAATATCAGCCAATGGCTAATAAATTCTTAGATTTTACTCGCCAGTGTGTGAGTTGGAGGTTAAGTATAAGTTTAGCACAGATATATTTTCACTCGCCAAACACTCTGAGCGCTTCAGAGTTTCATTCTCTGTCAAGCGATCTGTGATATTTTTCATTTCATCTCAACGGATGCGCAGTGCACCTGTGTTTGTGTATTTGGCGTAACGTAAACTGTAGTGTGAAGGCGCAAAGTGAGAGAGAGAGAGAGAGAGAGACTTACATAACATGCAGAATTGATGTGCTACATGTAAACGATATTCTATATATATAGTATAGAATAGTATAGTATAGTATTTCAGTCTGGCGAGTAAACAAAAAAATTATGGCGATTCAATTGCCAAGGTGTCCGTAGAGGGTTGAAGTCCCTTAAACTTCCTCATTTAGACCTGATCACTCTGTATCACACTCTTTAAAAAATTCTTTATTGGCATCAATGGTTAAATAAAAAAACTTTAACATCCATGGAACCTTTCCATTGCACAAAATGTTCTCTTAAAAATAAAGGGTTTCAAAAATGTTCTATCCACCTTTTTCCTGAGTAACTGATGAGGGCCGCCATGATTGATTCTAACTTCCGTTTGTTTACTCTCGTGCTCAGGTCTCCAAAGAAATCCATGTTAAAAGGGGGTAAAAAAGATTGACTTAATTAAACTGAATCTGTGTTAAAATAATGTGTGCTCTTATCTTTTTGTGGGCAAAATCCTGCAAACTTCGAGAACAAGATCTGGAGCAATATATATGTGCCCTCATCTGTTTTCAATGCAGCTTACCTCTGGCCGCTTCATGTCATCTAGCCTATCCACTCATTAAACTTTGACAGGTGAATTACTGCAAAAAGACGGTCATTGTGACACTGTAAAGTGACGAAACTATGGCGCCATGTACTTTTTTAAAGTCATTTTCATAGGTTTAACGTTATATTATCGGCTCAGAAATACGTTAATGTGACTAGAAACACCAGAGACCGGAAATGTAAAGCATCGTTCCAGTCGGGCGAGACTTCCGCATTCAGGAAAAAGGTGGATAGAACAGTGGTTCTAAATTCCAGTACTCGTGTACCACATTCTTTTCCCTGAATGACAAAAAAAAATCCACCACCACCAGTCCTAAATTCAGTTCAAATGACTAATATGCATTCATACATAGTTACCAAGTTTTAATTCTAATTACTTAACTTCTATTATTAAACAATACTTGATTATCATAGTATAATGCTTGACTGCTTGACTGACTGATGTTAAGTGTTTACTTTCAGATATTTAAAAAGCTGTGCCATTTTACAAACATATATATATATATATTATGGCGCCATGTACTTTTTTAAAGTCATTTTCATAGGTTTAACGTTATATTATCGGCTCAGAAATACGTTAATGTGACTAGAAACACCAGAGACCGGAAATGTAAAGCATCGTTCCAGTCGGGCGAGACTTCCGCATTCAGGAAAAAGGTGGATAGAACAGTGGTTCTAAATTCCAGTACTCGTGTACCACCGCTCTGCATATTTTGCATGTCTCTCTTATTTAACACACCTGATGACACCATTAGAAGAGAGCTCCATGCATGAACTGTGTTTCGATTGACATGGTCCCTCCCTACACAGTGTCCTTTGCTCCCTACTCCCTGAGCACGGGAAATCTGTTGAAGTTTACTTTACTTAAGAACATTCATTCACAGATTTGTGCTACGCCACTGCCTGCAGCGTCTTCACACACAGACGAAACTTACTACAGAAGTGTAAAGTGTGACATAATATAGCTCTGTAAATAAATACAATTTAAACACTCGCACACTTAATGCACTTTGAATGGAACATATACGCTCCCTTCTAACTGGAATCATGTCGGAATATCCCGTGATGCCAACTTTGCAGGGCACTTGTGGTCGAATAGAACAAACATCTGAATTGATAAGAGATACATACAAAATGTGCAGAGCGGTGGTACGCTAGGACTGAAATTGAGAACAACTGATATAGAACAATTATTTTTGGCTCCCCAAAGAACTTTTAAGTGAACAATTCCTAAAAGAACAATTTAGGCCTATTTTCTTAGTGTGAAGAATGTTTTAACAATCTAAAGAGCCTTTTTGTCGAAATCCTCTATTATTTTTAAGAGTGCATCATGCAGTTGTGTGGCTTCTCTAATCACCACCACTACGACTGCACTTGACAGCTCATTTCTCATTCGCATTTAGGCCTAGGTCTTATAATTTGGTCTGAATATGTCTGATAAACCTCTCTGATAATAACCTTGGAGTCACAACTAGGTTACTCTTCTTCCCACTCATGAGCATTCCCATGGTCACAATCTTTATGTCAAGTGACGGTCTCAGTGTCGTTTCCTATAGGTGAGAAAGAACCTTTGACGTTACCCTACACAATCAGCTCTCCCAGCCCTGAAGCATCAGGATCCTTTATAAGTACAAGAAGGTCATTTTTGGCCAACCTAGCCAACAACCCACACTCTAGTCATTTGTCCACTAACATTTATGTTAGTTTGTTATTTACGGAAATTCTATCATCTTACACATCTTTCCAGATCTCTAAAGTCAATCAAATTTAAGACACCATTTCTGACTATCCCAAGAGGTTCCTGGGCAGATGTCTGGACCTGGGGTTAAGATTGTACTGTACTTGGGGACCCTGGTGTGTTCAGATCATCAGACTGTACTCTCTTAGGGGCCTTTGTCACTATTCGTGCCAAGAGGCCCACATGTCCAACATTTTTTGTATGTACAAAGGAGCCCATAGGCCCTAGCAGCCCTGGAGCATCCCGGGGGCACTTGTGGTCTGCTCACACTGTATTCACTGAGGGCCCTGATGTTCAGCTTCTTTTGGTAGTCTCGAGCAGTGTAGCCTGAGGTTTTGGAGGCTCCTGGAAGTAATGTCAATCATTTAACACAGCGTACACCACAGGGATCCGCTGCTTCTAGTCTCCTAGCTCAGTGTTTCCCAACACTGGTCCTGGAGTACCCTCAACACTGTACATTTCAGATGTCTTCCAAGTCAAACATTTAACCTAGAACCTTGAGACACACCTTTTCAGGTTTCACCTCTTAGGCTCACACCCAAGATATTTTAAGTATAACGCACAACAAACAAAACCACAGATTTCCTACTGGCATACTTAACATTCCTTTTTTCTCATTATGCACCGGTCCATCAGCACTGCAATTGGTTGACTGATCTGAAGACACAAGATGATTCATCTTTAGCCACCTGAGCATAGCTATATATACACACAACTGTTGTAGCATTTGCAGGTCTTGATAATCAAGGCTCTTGTGGTCTAACCTTAGCACATGACCCATATCCTCAGCCTCCTGTTCTGGTAATTAGGCCTACTGCTTACATTAGATGTGTACTTTCTTGTTAGTCATTTTGTAAGGGTTCTGAACATAAATGAAGCATTAAAGTCTGTAGTACCCTTTAGCCTTGCTTTAAAAGTAAAAGCAAAAGCAAAAGCAAACGTGAGTAGGCTAATCTTCAGCAGGTTTTACTCAACATTTCTATAAATGATGCAGATCACCAAAGACCCTTCAAATCTACAGTACATAACTCTAGTTCCCCCACAAAGACACACAAAGGCACCTACTCTTCTTCATAAATGGTTCAGAAGCTAATATAGTATACAATATTCATCAAAAAGCCTTCACTGATATGATAAAATAGGGTTTGCATTGCCAATAAAGTTTCATGCTTAACGCATTAATGCAACAAGTTCCAAAAAATCCAAATCATTGTCTTCTGTGTAATTATTGGGTTTGGCATGGTATGTTCAGCATGTCGAAGACGCTCCTAGCATAGATTTATGTAACAGCTCCCAATAATCATCAACAAATTATAGCTATATATTTCTCTTTAATTAACAAATAAAATGGCTTTGCCCACACTTTATGGACATAATAGTACATGCATGAATTATTTTTGCTGCTGGGTAGGCAAAAATGACAAAAAAGGAGTTTTCAAAGTTTAAGGTAGAAAGTGTCAGGATCCTGCCCTATCTGTCTTGTCTCTGTTTCATGTTTCCTTGTTGGCGTTGTGTGTGTGTGTGAGCACATGGCTCTATCTTTGTTGTTGTTTGCCACGGAAAGTGGAAATTTTATTTACAAATATCGATTATAAATGACATTAAGCTTTAGGATGTCCCACCAAATGACAATCTGCTACCTGAATTAACCTTGCTTTTTAGGGATGCACCAAATGTTCAGCAACCGAAATTATTTGGGCGAAAAAAATTCTTTCAGTGAAATAATAAATTGTTTATTCTTTAAAAAGACCAAATAAATTGCACCGAACAATGACGTGACATGATCAAATATAGGCGCGCACTAATGTAGAAAACATGTCTGCATTTAAAGGGGTCATATGACGTTGCTAAAAAAGAACATTATTTTGTGTATTTGGTGTAATGAAATGTGTTTATGCGGTTTAAGGTTAAAAAAAACACATTATTTTCCACATACTGTACATTATTGTTTCTCCTCTATGCCCCGCCTTTCTGAAACACGTCGATGTTTACAAAGCTCATCGGGTCTGAAAAGCGAGGTGTGCTCTGATTGGCCAGCTATCCAGTGTGTTGTGATTGGCCGAATACCTCAAGCGTGTGACGGAAATGTTAAGCCCTTACCATACTGTGATGCCGTGTCCTGGCGCAACGACGAGACAAAACCAATAAAACCCATTATAAATGAGGCATTTGTTGCATCCAGTGGGGACATAAATACGGATTATAATGACTTATACTGTCTGTTTACGCGTTGCATTGCATCGAGCGGCGTAAACATAAAACCATGTAGAGAAAGACGCAAAAATCATTACAAGAACCGACAGCGAGAAACTGTTTACTGCATCGCATGTCTTCGATGAGAAGAGGAAAGGGTGGTTGTTGCTGGTTACTGATGATTGAAATTAGTGTTGGGCGATATGCTACATTTTCATATCGTCCAATCGTCAGCCTGTGAGATCGCCGATACACGATATTATCATGCTAATTTAATTAATTATGTACATGGTAAGGCTAAAAGCAGCCTAATGTTAGGATGTCATGCCATGAAATATTTTTGCCTGATAATAATAATAATAATAACAATAATATTATTAATAATAATAATAATAATAATCGTCTTGCTATCGTCAAAGGGCATCAGCCACAGGCGATATCTTTGACTATCGTCAATACACGATACTATCGTCTATCGGCACAACCCTAATTGAAATCGCAAAATGGCCTTAAACAATTAGTAAATAAACTGCAGAATGTTATGATTTCTAATGCATGCACGAATTGCATGTATTCAAACAGCGCTGCACGAGCTCGCGGCGCCAGGATTCAAAGTCCAAAGCGTGAGGAAAATCTGCGCTGAAACCGTGTTACTCGTCAGTTGCTCAGTAACATTTTTATGAATTTTTACAAGGCATGGATGTGACAGTGTGATACGTGCAACAAACGTCGTCCCAAATTCTTAATGAGAATCATTTATAAATCTGCTGTTGTCAACAAAAAAAAGCACTGAGGTCTTCCTGGGGGTTTCCCCCAAAATAAAAGCTCCATCAACATTCATAAATGTTAGTATTATAATTTTACTGTTGTTCTATAAAATAACCTTTGAAAAGCAAGACAAAACAGTAAAAAGCTAAATTTGGGTATTTAATTTATGCAATGGTGAAAAAAATAGGCAAAATACATGGGGGAAAAAAGCGAAAAACCGTGTTCGCCTTCGGCCCAGTGTTTCATTTTGTTCGGCTTCGGCTTCAGCCAAGAATTTTCATTTCAGTGCATCCCTACTTTGCTTTGCCATAAAAAACGTAAAATTTATTGTATTTTTACAAATTTATTTATCCTTGATCATGGGGGTCTTGAGCGGTCCTCTCTACAACAACATAGACCAAATTTCTTAAAATTACATTTTTAAAAATTCTTTACATTTTTTTTTGTTATGTATAAATAAATATATAAACAAATAAAATCAATCATTAATAAATAATAAATAATAAAACAAATAGTATCACGCAATCACAAGCATCTTCATCACTGATAAACGGGTGCTCCACTAGAGACTTGTGTGTGTGTGCATGATGAGACTTTTAGAAATCACAACAGAACAACAACAGAATTTGTCATTTCAACAGAATGAAGCAGTTATATTGTTAAACTGCACAAAAGCTTTAAGGCACCGAGTTCACACTTACTGGAGCTTCATCTGGCAGGTAAGGAAGCAGTTGTAAGGACGCAGTTCACTGACACTGTGTAAACAATTACAACATAAATACTCTTATCAGTTGGTCCCACAGCTTTGTCTGTGTTTGAGCAGCAGGAAAAGTCTAACAAAAAAATGAAAGCTTTTATTACAACCCACGCTGTCCCCTCTAAGGGACACTTGGCATCTCTTAAGCCCCCAAAACTGCTGACACGCATCAAAGTATGCTGGGTAAGTGTTTATGCTTTGGGAATATGCCCACTGTCACTATGTATGCAGTGCTGATTGGTCATTTTGAATATCTAGAGAGTGTTTCTGATGTCACATGGCCAAAAATAGGGTAAAAAAGATGGGGTTTCTCTTGTCTTTTGACCACTCTCTCCCCCTCTTTTCTCTTGGCATCTTATTACATGTGGCTCTTCTAAGACCACATTAACTTTCTGTTCCCAACCTTAACATTTTTTCCTCCGTTTTAAGGTGCCAAAAATCATAACTTTCTTTTGTCACTTCAGCCCAACACAGACATGTCTAAACGAAGACCACTGTAGTGCAAACAGCCGATGTGTGTGTGTGTAAATACATATAGCAGCTGACTAACATCAGTTAAAGAAGCAGCAGAAATCTGAGCTAATCCCAATACAGTCTGTCTCTGAGGGTTTATCACTGCTGACTACACACACACACACACACACTTGGTACAAGGATTTTCATTTTATAATCCATCCTCAACATCCTGTTAATCAATCGCGAAACCAGAGATTATTAAAAAAAAAACACTACTCCAGCCTTGAATGGCACAATAAAGTGCAGATTTGTAAGAAGTGTAAAAATAATATAATATAATATAATATAATCTGGAATCTGAGGGTGCAAAAAAATCTAAATATTGAGAAAATCATCTTTAAAGTTGTTCAAATGAAGTTCTTAGCAATGCATATTACTAATCAAAAATGAAGATTTGATATATTTACGATAGGAAATTTACAAAATATCTTCATGGAACATGATCTTTACATAATATCCTAATGATTTTTGGCATAAAAGAAAAATCGATAATTTTGACCCATACAATGTATTTTTGGCTATTTGCTACAAATATACCTGTGCTACTTATGACTGGTTTTGTGCTCCAGGGTCAAATATAATATAATATAATCAAGAAATCATGCTTTATACATAAAATGCCTTTATACATTGTTAAACCATTTGTAAATAAAAATATTCTAATTATTTTCAAAAGAATTATACACAAAAATAATTCCAAATTGTTTATGCTCCTCTGTTGTAAGTTACTTTGGATAAAAATTACTGATAAATGTGTAAATAATAATAAGAAATTATATATATAATTTTTAAATGCACATATTTTACACCTGTTTGTATACCCAACCATGACTAAAATAAATAAATAAATAAAACGTGCTTTATACATAAAACACCTTTATGTGTAATAACCTTCAACACTCAAAGGCTTATAGAGGTCAAAGAACAAAAGACTGGCTGGTCAAATCAGCATTCAAGAATGTAAATCTCCGTTATCAAGCTGGTCATAAGCAAATAAGAGTCTAATGGAGTCATGAGGAGTTTCTTTAGACAGCGTCTGCATTCCCCCACCTCCATCCCCACCCAAGATACACTCACATCAAACCATTACAGTAGCACTGGACCACAGTACCAGATCATACTTACTGTAAAAACGTACTTACATTGCGCTTTTGCATTTGTATATTTTCAAGCTGTGACATTAGTAGTTTTTCCAATCGATTTGCTGTCAGTTGTTGATGATCTTCAATTACAATTGATACTGACTTAATGACGCCTTAATCTTTGACTTTTTGAGCATGTAATTACAGTAACTTCTCATTTAACTACTCCTTCTCATAACATCCAACTCATCCAGTCTTTCCAGTTTAACACAAACTACAACTCACATTTCAGTTTCACACTTAATCAAATAAAACCTCAGCCGAAATTTAAAATGATCTCTGGAAGTCAGTGTGACTGGATCATGCAAACTCACATTCTGCCAACATACACTGTATGCATATCTAGACAGGCTGCTGGGTAAATATGACTTTCCACAGTACACTGGCATGTATTTGACCACACAAAAAACCACAAGAGGAACCAAGAGACTTCAAAAACGAAAACGTCACATGTGTAAAACAGACAGGATGTGACCAAACCAACAGTTTCTATGGTTTAACATGATGGGTTTTGCCATTTTGGCCAATACTGATATTTTGGACGGCCAGTCAGATGTACAGAAAATACTTCACCAAAATTCATAAAATGCTTATTATTCATTGACAAGGATGTCTGTAAATCCCAAATTGACCAAAAATTGGCCAAATAATCAGTCTAGCCAATATATATATTGACCTAGTTTTCATATTGTACACTAAAATCTATAACATTAATAAATGTAACCAATATTTGAGTGATACTTCTCTCTGCCTTTCATGAGCTCAGGCTTAATCATAAAGCGTTTTTCTGGACAAATTCACATCAAATACTGTGTTAATAACCTAATTTACACAAGATCCAGAAGGGAGGGCTGAGATGGATGGAAAATTAACCTTGAGGTAACAGAATAGCAGAAGGTCATCTAACTCAGCACGACTCTCTAAACACTTAAAAAAAACCTAACATTTTACTCAGAGACGATTGTTAAACAGTTTTGAATATGAATGAGTCCCAAAAGGTCACATCAAGCGTATCATTTCTAATAACAAAGCCAATAAAATCAATATCTGTCACGGAAGACGATAGTATTCCAGGCTCAAATGGAACGACTGTAATATATTTAAACTAAGTAAACAAAAACAGCTAATTGTACACTTGCAGGATGGACCACGAACGAGTATGAATGAAAACAAAGCGCCCCTCATCACGCAGTTTCCGGCGAGCGATGGAGCCCCTAACAAACGCAATAAAACACTTCAGCCCGAGCTTCTTTATCACAGAACTCACCTTAAAACTGAAGAAAAGCGTATTTCCCACGCGTTTAGAGCTGGAGTAAATCCATGGCGTTGCTCCGGCGGCAGCGCAGCGGTCGAGAGCGCTGAGTGAGCCGCAGTGGAGAGTGAGTGAAGGCGGCGCTAGAGACTCAGCAGCACCTGCTCCGCTGATCCGCCCCCGGGGCAGAGCTACAGTCAGGGGTGAGGGACCTCCTCCAGACGGGGGTCATGTCACACCGAGACAGATAGATAGCGCACTGTGTGTGCGTGTGTGTGTGTGTGTGTGTGTGTGTGTGTGTGTGTTTCTCGAAGGAATGCTGTATGTAAATGTTGTACATTCACAAACACAAACATCTCTGCGTTTTTAAGCTATAGGCTTCTATATTTTTCTAAAATA
>NW_015639510.1:300143-300804 GCF_001515625.1 Sinocyclocheilus rhinocerous
ATATATATATATATACAGTATATATATATAAACACATTTAAATTAAATACTAATTTAAATACTTATAACATAAAACAATTTCAATTTTAAAACATATAATTTAATTACATAATATAATCTCATGAAATAATTAAATGATACAATTAAAAGTATAAAATGTTAATAATTTATATATATATATATATTTAATGCAATAATGGTTTAAAATATACAATCTGATATATACATAATATAGCATACATGTAAAATATAACTTAAAAATATATAACCTCTTCTTCATATATAACAAACACATACAAACATAATAAATATAAGCAACAGCCCACCAGAATTAATTAGAGTATGCTTTCAAGATTTGCTACCACAATAAATGCAAAAAACTTCCAGTATATGCTCAAAACTCTTGTCTGCATTTAAAATAAATATCACATACTTTATATCAAAATAATATTTGTAACAAAGACAGCATTCAAAGACTTTGATTCATCTTTAACAACAGAATCCCAAAATGAAAAAAAACAAGCTCACTATACAGTAAATAATGCAGTGTTATTTATGCAAAATAAATGAAGATGTAAAAATGATGATGCAAGTCTGTATTCCCTTAAGATTGTACCATAGTCTCTCTCTCTCTCTCTCTCTCTCTCTCTCTCTCTCTCTC
>NW_015639510.1:302366-310701 GCF_001515625.1 Sinocyclocheilus rhinocerous
GTGTGTGTGTGTGTGTGTGTGTGTGGAACTGACATGATTTATCTCTACTCAGCGGGAACACAATCTCCCAGCATCCCACAATGCATTTATGCACCTCACTGCTTTGACCTTGGTGCTTACCAAAAAGCTCAGATCACACACACACACACACACACACAATACTGAACATATTCAAAACTACAATATATCCACAATATCTTTGTCTTACGCTGTCTGTTTATAATATATTGCTACACTAAATTGTGGTTGTCACATATGGGTGTCTTGGGTGATATATATATGTGCACTTTTGGCCCTGTGGAGAAAATAAACACACTTTACACACTCTCGCTAGTTTAGTTCATTAATCTGCTCATATTTTTTAAAGAAATAGTTTAGCCAAAAATTTAAATGCGCTAAAAATTTACTCACCCTCAGGCCATCTGTAGATGAGTTTGTTTCTTCATCCGAACAGACTTGGAGAAGTTTAGCATTACATCAGCAATGGATCCTCTGCAGTGAATGGGTGCCGTCAGAATGAGAGTCCAAACAGCTGATAAAAACATCACAATAATCCACAAGTAATCCACACCACTCCAGTCCATCAGTTAATGTCTTGTGAAGTGACAAGCTGTATGTTTGTAAGAAACAAATCCATCATTAAGATGCTTTTCATGTCATACCATTGCTTCTGGCTAAAATAAATGATCAGTGCACTATGCTTTTAAACTTAATGTAATAATATAAATCTAGCATCACAAAACCTAATATATGAGTTACGGGACCAGCCATTGCTTGTATCAATTTTTTTTTTTTTTTTTTTTTTTTTTTGAACAAAATTTAAAGTCCATAGAAAGTTTTTAGATTTTTATTGATTTATTTTAAGAATTTTTATTTGATTTTTTTAGAGTAATTGGAATGTAACTGGAAAACAATGTGTAATTATAAGATTTGATACAAAGAGTCAAAATGAAAATAAATGGCCTTATTTTAATGTACTTTCTTGTTGAAAATGACTGCAAGAAAGTGTTTGTACCATGATTTTCCTGTTTTGAAAATTTGCTGCTTTAAATAGGAAATAACATTGTTTTTTGACAAATTGAACCGATGTTACTATTCTGCTTGTCTGTGTGTCTGTCTGTCAGATGTGTTCAGATGAGATCTAATGGGTTTGATAAAGTGTGATGAGGTCTGAAGGGGTCTGAGGAGGTCTTCACAGTATATTTTTATATATCTAAACGCTTAATGCTAACTATATGCCTAAAAAAGGTCATCAGACTTCATGCTTTAAAAGCCTTTTTACCAGGCTTTGTCAAGTCAACATCAAAGTCTTTCCTGTTCCAGTTAATATTTATAATATCAAACGTTCCAAATTTATCCACCATCTTAAAATCTATTTGAAAAACAGTCACTGCAACACTTCATGTAATTTTTGCACTTATATTCATATGTCAAAGTAAAACCTTTGCTTTATTTTTACATTGTCTCTCATTTTAGCTTCATTGTACTTATTTTGACATTGATTTTGGATGTATTGATGCTGTTTCAACAGCCGTTTTAGGGCCGATTACTCTTCAGCACCAGTTCAAACAGCTTCCTTTTTATTTCTTATAATAACGCTGTTGTATTTTTGAACATGTCATGTTTGCATATAGAAATCACCTCATGCTTTTATTGTTCTTCTGACAATGGGTTTCCTCTTTAAATTTATACGCTGACCTGCGGCATTTTACTTCACTGAAATACATAATCAGACTTGCTGTCCTGACCACATCTGCTAATATTCATGCTTGGGTATTGCATGTAAATATGAATAATAAGTAAACACACAACCAGTTTTTCTACTTTATGATCCAAATGCTCTAATCTGGCCTTAAAAGCTATGCCTGAATGTGAAAGTCACTTCCCATTATCATATATTATCATTACATATTATCATACAATGAAGAAATGAATTAGGAAATTAAATAAAATACTGCAATACATTTAAATATATCAATTATAAAAATAAAATTATGTGAATATTTAACTAACCCTAATAAAAATGAAATATGAACATAAATGTGAATATTAAACATAGAAATGAAATATTATGTTTGTTTTTATTTTAAACTTTAAATTAATTAATTAATATTAATTTACCAAGATAAAAAAAAGTACAAACAAATAAACATAAAATATAAAAATAAATGTGTCTATTAAACATAGAAATAAAGTATTTAAATTACGTTTTATTTTTATTTTAAATTAATTAAATAGCTAATTAAAATTTGATAAATTATTCTGAATTTATCCTGTCATATATATATATATATATATATATATATATATAAAACACACAATATAATGTTAGCAAAAAAATTAATAAATAAAATAAAATAAATACATGCACTGTTCCTCCACCTGTGCACAATGTATGTAATATGATTTAACATAATGCATAGGCACATTAATATATCGAGACATGCACAGGATCATTTCCATTTCCTCTCCTCCCATCATCTCTCTTCTTTCCATTCATATCTCTCTTTTAATCCATTCTGTGCAAATGGTTCATGGCCCACAGTGCCTTGCCTCTCATCCTCTCCTCTGCCTTTTTTCCCCTCCTTTCTCCAGCCTCCACTCACCTCCTCTCCCTTGTTGAGTAATTATTCTCTCTCACACATAAACACATGCAAAAATGCATGCAGCCGCAGCAAACACATGCAATATTTATCATTACATTCTTCTATTGAATGACTTGTATGAATCATTGTATGGCTTGCGCATTTTATATTAGTGAATACTGTGTAAACAAGCTAAACTCTGGATGCTTGTTTCCATCGTGGGATAAAAATAAATGGTTATTTCGACTTTATATCTCAAAATTCTGTTTGTTTTTTTCTTGCAATTGTGACTTTGTATCTCACAATTTTAACAAATTTTCAGCACTGCAAGAAAAAAAGCCAAAATTGTGATATAAATCAAAATTGTGAGAGGGGTAAAATGTCAGAACTGAGATATAAAGTCAGAAATTCAAGAAAAAAGACAATTGTGAGTCAAAATTGTGAGATATAAAGTCAGAATTGCAAGATGCAAAGTCAAAATTGTGAGAAAAAAAAGACAAAATTGTGAGGAAAAAAGGTAAAAATTTCATGATATAGAGTGAGAAATTACAGAAAAAGACAGAATTGTGAGAAAGTCAAAATTGTGAGATATAAAGCATTTATTTTTGAAGGCTTGACCCTCCATAACAATCTTGGCATAAGATTATAAACATGTTTCTGATAAGATTATGCATGCAAAAAAATTAATAAATAAAATAAAATAAATACATAAGTCATAATTGCAAGATATAATGTCAGAAATTCAAGAAAAAAGTCAGAATTACGAGATATGAAGTCAGATACTCAAGAAAAAAAAGAGTTGTGAGAGAAAGTCAAAATTGTGAGATATAAAGTCGGAAATTCAAGAAAAAAAAGACAATGTCTTAATTGTGAGAAAAAAGTCAGAATTAAATGTTAACTCACAATTTCAAGGTATAAAATCGCAATTCTGAGAAGAAAAGATGAAATTCTGAGATATAGGGCCCTATCATACACCCGGCGCAATGCGGCGCCAGGTGCGACGCAAGTGTTTTTTGCTAGTTTCAGCCCGACGTAGTTATCATTTTCACGTCCAGCGCCACGTTGTTTAAATATCAAATGCATTTGCTCCCATCTGTGCGCTCATAGGCGTGCTGGTCTGAAAATGAGGTGTGTTCAGGCGCATTGTTGGCGCGTTGTTATTTTGAGGCAACTGAAAATTATTTCCCCATTGACCAACTAAAACCTGGTCTAAAGTCAATGGCGCAGTAGTTTTTTTGTTATTTAAAGAGCGCGTTAGTATAGGCGGGTCCACAGCACGCGTCCACTCTGCTTATTACACACACAGGGATGCGCAGCAGCACACAAACATGCCAAATATTGATAACTAAAGGATTGCAATGTAAAAGATTATTATTGCGTAGGCTACATAAATATAAAAATGCCTACATGTCATAATGGATAGTCATTGCATGTATCAGAATTAGGCTACCTATTCGCTCACGAGATCTGTTTCCTCTCTGGAGACGCGGTCTGTCTTTGCTCTTGCAAATTCCGTCATGTAAATAGCAAATCCGCCATGGGACGAGCACAACTGCCTCTTAAAGGGGATGGGAGATGACACTCTGATTGGTTTATTGCATATTATGCCCAAAACACACCCATTACTCATTAGGGACAACCCTTTTAGACCATGCGCCAGGCTCGCCGACCGTTTTTCCCGTCATTAAACTAGCAAAAGTGGATTTGGACACGCCCTAAGTGCACCTTTGTCGTTTGCTTTAGAACTTGCGCTTGGATCGTTAAAATAGGGCCCATAAAGTCAGAATTGCGAGAAAGAAACTAAGAATTATGACCACAATTAACTTTTATTAATTTTTTTTATTCAGTGGCAAAAAACTGAATTGTGAGATGTAAACTAAGAATTTAGAAAAAAAAAGTCATAATTCTGAATTTATATCAGATTTTTTTTTCTCAGATTTGCAAGAAAATTAGACAGATAAAAACTTGCAATTACATTTTTTTTTTATCTCATGGCAGAAACAAGCTTCTATATGAAACCACAAAAGACTCCAAAAACACGACCAAAAATATTCCTTAATATTATTATTATAAAAGTTCATATTAATTATAATGAATTTTGTTTGTTTTTTGTTTAAAACACTTGAAATGTCAGTAAATGGAACAATACAAAATACATACATTTAAGATAAATTCTCTGAAAACAAATCTTACTATTATATTGTATGCAATTTTTTTGATATTGATTAAAATAGAGTTTATGATAAATTTTATCACTGTATTTTAACACAGAGATGACAAAAAAAAAAACTTTAGTATATCTCTGTGCCCTAACCAGATGTGACACGGTAAAGTGGAAAACGATAAAAGCGGGAAAAAAACATTGTAATTTATCATAAAAGTGACACGCGATGAGCGTCAAAAACCTTCAGTAATGTGATTCCTGATATCTATCACTCTAATGCTTATTAAATGCCTAATGCTACAAAAACATCTGACTTCAAGCTCATTTTAATAGCCACGCCCATACTGTAATCTCAATGGTCAAAAATCCTGCCACTCAACTGCTCACTAAACAAATATCACAATTATCTTCTGATTGGCTGTAATTGCATCACATCACACATCAGTTGCGTGTTTCCGCATCCTCAAAAACACCATGATTGTGTATTTTTATAAACAATTTCAGCTACTGGCAACATCTAAAGGACTAAAACGACAGAAAAGTGCTGCCGCTTGAATCATTTATAGCGATGCATTATTTAACAGTTGTTGGTGGAAGTTTTTGTGACCCAAAGTGAGGCATTGTCAGAAGGAAAATGATGAAATAGCATTATGTAGATGTGTTTTAACAGTAGTAACAGCATCACTGATGGTGTACAGTGTGGTGATAGCATGATGGTTAAAGATCTGGGCCACCAGCACAAAAAGCAAAGAATTGCTGAGGTCTTGGCACTGACATATAAAAAATTGTGCCATCAAGCGAGGCACTTAACCTCAGATTGCTCCGAGCAACTGTCTGAATGAAGAATGGATGTCTGTATCGCAAACACAAGATACAGGAGGAGAGAGTGTCTACATAACCTGCGGTAAAACAAGCTTTCTGTGCCTCTGATGTATTTAATGCTCACTAGCAAGCACTGAAGTTTTTATTTCATGTATAATTTATAGTCTTTATATAAATAAAAAGAAGTCAAATTAATTATGCTCCCTCATCAGAAACCTTGTTGTAAAAGAATCCTTTACAGAGCTTGCAGTTTAAAAATAATCTGTGAATAAATAAACTTAAATGAATACATTTGAATTCAATACTGAAAAAATATAAATGAAAGAGTTCAGGACTGATTTACCCAATATTTTTGTGTGCTATGTATGTTTATGCTTATTGTAGCATTAGCTTGAAATCAACTGCGAGCTTCGAGCACTATTCGTGTTGCTGCCTATAGAGTGTCCAAAAATTCAGTACAGATTGACATTAGCATATTGCTAAGCTAACATGATACTTTAAAGGGGTCATATGATGCGATTTCAATTTTTCCTTTCTCTTTGGAGTGTTACAAGCTCTTGGTGCATAAAGAAGATCTGTAAAGTTGCAAAGACTAAAGTCTCAAATCCAAAGAGATATTCTTTATAAAAGTTAAGAGTCAGCCACGCCTACCTAAAACGGTTTAATACACTCAATCAGTACATAGTAGCCTACTAACAAACATGGCATGAATGCTTAATTGCACCGAATGCACACTTTTAGTGTACCTCAAATCTTAAAAATATATATTTTAAAAGAAATCTGTATTTGCAGATAATATTAATGAAACAAAAGGCCACTTAAGTGTACATAAAAGTTCACTGACTGTTTTTACAATACTTAAAAATTGCAATTTGATTTATTGTTAAATGCAACGTTTTACTTTGAAGTACATTTTAAATCATTGTTTTAATAATCTTTTATTGTGATTTAAAGTGTTATTTTGATGTGTCGACTAACATACTAAAGCCACGCATGTAAAGTACTTGACTATAAACTGTAGTGTGTTATTCAATATTACATTTAAAGTTAATATATTTATATATACAGTAAATATATACTAAACTGCAAATTCATCATTACAAATATATTTAAATACAATTTTCAAAAGAAATTACACTTAAGTATATTTTAGTTTACCATTAATGCTTGTCAGTACATTTGGTAGTACACACTTTAACCATATTTCAAAGACAATGGAAGTAATTATGAAATTACCTATAAATATGAACTACTATGTGTGCCAAAACATTCTTAAGTTAACTTAACTTAATTAAATTGTGCAATGCAATTTAATTAACTTAGCTTAAATTGCATTTAATATCAATTTAAACTAATACATTTTCATTTAGTTTTAAATAACACGCAATTAAGTGTCTGAAAACGTTACTTTTAAAGTTAATCATTTTAAAATAAGAACTCTTTTTACTAGAGTGCACTTGTTTTTCACAAGTTTGGGTAAAATGCTCTATTTTACTAGATACTTTTATAAAATAGATTTTTTTTAATTGATACTTAATTTAGTGTTAAATAAAACCACATAACAATCTCTCAATTTCTTGTGGATCATCTGCCATGCATTTTTATAATAAACTTAATGTGATGCATTCTGGGATTGTTTCATCATAAAAATTAAACATGTGAAACTGAAGCATCATTATAATGTCGATTTTCTTGAGTAGCCGTCATTGGAAGTGCACTTCTGATCCTTTAAATTCTATGTAGGGAGCTCATGCAGCTTTGGAGGAGAGCTTATATTTCTCTTTCTCTTTCTCTTTAAGGGGTTTGTTGAGGCATGAAATGCGTGGCGGGCGAAAGTAACCGCACACTTCCTTTACTGTCACATCCGATTACAGAGCAACACTGAGCCTTAACCTCGTAAATAAAACAATCAATGTGTCTGTACCGCGAGTCACTTGAGCGGACAGGATTCTAACCTTGTCTAATCCCATTACAGCAGGTGATGTGAATTACTAAAAGTTTTGTATACATTTTTAATAACTAGGTATGTCGTTTATGTTCTAACACGTCTCAGAAGGAAGTCCATTTGTACCAGGTACATCTGAATGATTCAAGGTGTCCTTTGGGTAATGACAGGACCGAATGTCCTCTATCCATCATGGGACACTGTTAACGTGACATTACTCCAGATTAACTTGGTAAATAAAGCAATTGCATGTTTTCATCCTGCTGCAATTGGAGGCAAAATTACCACCGTCATTCCCACATTTTTGGTCGATAAACCATAATTCACAATTATATAAGTAAAATAATATAGCAGTCAAAGTTGTGCTTTAACCTTAATGCACTCTATAAGGGGCTGTTCACACTGAACGCATCTTTGCATCTAAAAATGCGAGACGCAGCGCTCAGGAATGTTATTTAAAACAACGCAGTGCAGAGTGCCTCCTCCACCATGTTGCCATCAAATAAAACAGTTGCCATGCCAACTTGCTACTGAAAACAAAAGCTTGCAACGCTTGCCCCGCCTCCGGGGTCTTCTGATTGGTCCACTGTTTTGGAACTGACATTAATGAGCGGCGCTATGTGTGAAAATTGAAATTCTTTTAACTTGACACAGTGTCTTAATACACGTCCATCTAGTGCATGTTTACATAGAAAAACAATGGAAACGTAGTGGAAAATGCGTTCTGTGTGAACAGCCCCTAATACTTAGGCTATCAAATTTATAGAAAACTAGTGCTGTCAAACGATTAATCGCGATTAATCGCATCCATAATAAAAG
>NW_015639510.1:310861-320369 GCF_001515625.1 Sinocyclocheilus rhinocerous
GCGAGACGCAGCGCTCAGGAATGTTATTTAAAACAACGCAGTGCAGAGTGCCTCCTCCACCATGTTGCCATCAAATAAAACAGTTGCCATGCCAACTTGCTACTGAAAACAAAAGCTTGCAACGCTTGCCCCGCCTCCGGGGTCTTCTGATTGGTCCACTGTTTTGGAACTGACATTAATGAGCGGCGCTATGTGTGAAAATTGAAATTCTTTTAACTTGACACAGTGTCTTAATACACGTCCATCTAGTGCATGTTTACATAGAAAAACAATGGAAACGTAGTGGAAAATGCGTTCTGTGTGAACAGCCCCTAATACTTAGGCTATCAAATTTATAGAAAACTAGTGCTGTCAAACGATTAATTGCGATTAATCGCATCCATAATAAAAGTTTTTGCATCCATTGCAATTTCATTATGTTCAGCCCAAAACTTGACCAACATATTCTTCAGGACGTCTTTAAGAATGCTTGAATAAATATTTACTGATAATTCTTGCCACGGTCAAGTTTAAAATTCAACCCGCTAAAAAAGACTTTGAATGAATGAAATAAGACCCTGCCCTCAAAAGAACTTGCCAAACAAGAGAATATTAGATTACTGGCACAATATCAGATATTTATTAAAAAAAAAAAAAAACTTCATACCATCTTCAATGGAGATGGTCAAAGGTCTGTTGTTGCCACAAGCAAGCTAGCCATCATGTATTTCCACACTGTACCACACCTGTATGCAATGCTATTGGTTTATAAAAGTTTAATTGTATGTGACCCTGAAACAAGACAATCACCCACAACCCTCTTGCAAACCTACAGAAGAATATCTCAAACAGCAAAAATGAAGAATTGACCAAGGACAAACAAAAGCTCAGAAATGAACCCAATGGAAAAGCTGCAGGAGAACTTGAAGTAAGCAGTACAAGGAGGACTGCTCTTTTTCACAGTTTTCTGAAACGAGGAATTGACAAATTGTTCACCAAGGTCATCTAAGAGACTGAAAAGAAGCACTTCTGCCAACAAGTGATTTCTCCCAAAGGAAACCAGCTATTGAAGTTCCAGGAGTAGTTATTTTTCCCACAACAGAATTACTGTATTTTCTGACTTTATTTGGTTGAATAGGTGATTACAAAGAATAACAGTTATTTATTTGATAAATTAGATCCTTCTGAGTGTTAATGTGACTGTTAAAATAAAGACTTCTTAAGAAGTCAGCCAAGCCGACGAAATTCTCACTGTGCAAAAATAGGGAGAGTATATTGTGTAGTAAACACAAAACAATAACCAAAAAAAGAACAAAAGAGTCTGACAACCTCAGACATCTCTGCTCTCAGGACTAACTCATCATTTCCACCAATTCTGACAGGAAAGTTGTTTGCTAGAGGGATACCAGGAATTTGTCAAGAAAAACACAAAACGAGACAGTGCCCACAGATAAACACACTGCGAGTTTGAGGTGTGTGTATCATAAATGATGGGGGCCGTTATGACCTTGTGGGTTTGTGGCAGACAAATGGGTCCACAGCTGGGGCAGAGGTGTGTTGGCCTAGCGGTGGCCTAGTTTACTCTACAGCTGGTACCAGGAACTTGTCAAGAAAAACACAAAACGAGACAGTGCCCACAGATAAACACATTGCGAGTTTGAGGTGTGTGTATCATAAATGATGGGGGCCGTTATGACCTTGTGGGTTTGTGGCAGACAAATGGGTCCACAGCTGGGGCAGAGGTGTGTTGGCCTAGCGGTGGCCTAGTTTACTCTACAGCTGAGAGGAGGTGGGACACTGGAATCTCCTTTGTTGCCTGAGGTGGAGTCAAGAAGTAACTGTAAAATTCAGAGAGTTCATTCAGAAGTCGCTGGTGTAGTAGAAGGTGCTGTCGAGTCGATCTTCAGAGTACATCCCAGGAATGTACCGGGCTGCTACAATCAGCATTTGAGAGGAACTGGAAGACTGGCATATCCTTTGTTGCCCAAGGTAGAGTCAAGAAGCAACTCTTGGAATTCATTCAGACGACTCTGGAATAGTGGAATGTGCTGTTTAGCCAGTCTTTTGAGTACTTTCAAATGTGAACTTATTAATAGGTTGTACACTTGCAAACATCCCCCTAAGAAATGTGTCCAATTAGGTCAGGTGAAGCTGAAACTTTCTTAAAAAGGATTTTGCATGTCCTTAAACAATATTTTGTTTACAAGGCATTGGGCTTCTACACTGAGTGCTTACAAGAAACTGGCAGATCGGCATCTCCATTGTAGCCTTAGGTGGAGTCAATAGGTAACTGAAACTCTGAGAATCCATTCAAAAGTTCTCCGGAATAGAGAAAGGTCTTCTAGATCAAATCTGAAAGCAAATAATAAAGACTGGCTGTACACTTGTACATCCCAAAGAAATGTGGCTGGCCAATAAGAGTAGGGTGAACCTGACTCCAGCCCAATATACAGGACTTCCTTAAATTACTCAAATCCCTAGAAATAAAGTTGTGTTGCAGGGTACAATCCGGCAACAATGAGCCTCAGGTGGAGTCAAGAGGTAACTGTGAGTCCCTGAGACTCATTTAGAAAGAGCAAGTCCAGTGTTTACCAATCTTGTTCCTAGAGGCACACCAACGGTACACATTTTCGAACTCTTCCTAAACCAACACACCTGATTTAACTAGTAGCTTGTTACTCTAAGACCCTGGGGCCAGTTGCATAAACATAATCACTATGTTAAGACTGTGTCTTTCGAACTAGTTTGACCAACTAGTAGTTAGCCGAGAGGTAATCAGACTTACTTTTTGGATTCAAATTAGACCATTCTCCCTTTTCATAACTGACAAAACTGGAAAATAATAGATGACTAACTTTTTAAGACAAGTCTAGTGGTTTTAGCAACCAGCCCCTGGGCTACATCTGAAATTGCATAATTGCCTATTATGTAGTAGGCGAAAAACAGTACGTGACCAAAGTAGTATGTCAGAAATCACAATACTCATGAAGAGTAGGCAAAAAGTATCTGGATGACCTACTACTTCTAGCATGATTCTGAAGTGTGCATACAATGTACACTTTACTATCCCATGTGGCCACAGGAGAGGCTTTATGAATGGCAGTGACGCAACGCAACTGATGCTGGTAGGTCATGTGACAACATGGCGTATTGGACACATTGGCGTACATTCATACTACACACATTCATACTATATAGAACATATTTTTTTGTGATTGCGAAGAGCATGCAATTTCGGATGCAGCCCTGAAATGTATGGGTCAGACAAGGGAACAGGGTTGGAAAACACTGGACTAGTTGATCTTCAAGGTAAATCCATCTGCACAGTAGATACTGGAAAATGGTCCATTGTCTTCTCTTACATTAGAGAATTAATAGGATTAAAGAGCTTCTTCATTTTAGATTCAATGAGTGCTTCTATTGGCTGTTCCAACCCTCTCACAACATTGTCTTGATCTGAGAGTTTTGTGAAGAGCAGGTGGGAACGGTACCGTCATGAAGATGAGCGATGTCTTTCTAGAGTGCTTGTGGGGTTTGTCATACTATCTGTGGACTTGTGGCAGACACAGGTGTGCATATGTGATTGTGAGTTTCTGGGGGGCCCACTTAAGCTCATGTCTTTGTGGAGGATGGGCAAGAAAAGTGAACTCATAAGGCCTGTTCACACCAAGGACGATAACTATACAGATAACGATAAAGATATAGTTCTAAAAATAGTTCTCAATATTATAGAATATCAGGGTCCACACCACAATTATAATGATAAAGGCACAGAGAAACAATATCGTTGGAATCACTTCCAGGATGATTTTTTTTCCAGCTGATGAATGATACAAACACTGACACCCAATCAGAATCCATCCTGCTATAACGAGCTCGAGAATTTAAAGCGACAGACGTGTGTATGCTTAGAATAAACAGATGACATCGTTTTCTGGTGTGGACGCTAATATCATTTTCTTTATAGTTATCGTTCTTGGTGTGATTGGGGCTTAACGAATAACTTAATGTATAATGAATGTATCTGTGTACTGCACTCACACCACCCGATTTTTGTAACTGGGCCACATATGCGTATTGAATTTGTGTAGAATTTGATAGGCTACATTTTTGACTGTATGCATACACTAGCTTGAATGAAGTATACTTTGGCCTTTAGACCATTTGCACTGTAAACCTTACCTTAACCTTTATTCCACCGGTGCTGTTCAGCGCATAGGGCGACAAGCGTTCTCTAATGGCGGCGACTTCGGCCTCATCCCATAGAATGTCAACTGCCTGCAGGTCATCTATAAAAGTCCTTCGCCATGTGATTTTCAGTCATCCTTGTTTTCATTTGCCTTGAGCAGGCCGCCAGAATAACGGCATCCCGGTAAATGATCTTGCGGAGGCGGAGAATGTCTGCGAAGACATTGGAGATGCAAAATTCAAACATTCGAGTGACAGCTTCCATCATCTTCCAGGTTTCGCTGTCAGCACAACGATCGTGGCTCAGGAACCACAATTTAATCTGCAGGGAGAGGAAATTCCAGATTGGGCAAGTTGTTGGAACGTGGCAGATGCCTTGCCATTATGGCAGACGACATCTCGCTCTGCGTCCCTGTCCAAGGAGATGATGCTACCAAGATAAGTGAAAATCGCCACTTCCTCCACCTATTGTCCACTGATGGTAATCGGGACTCTCGAGTTTCCATAGCCGATGTAGACGACTTTGGTCTTCTGTCCACTGATTTGGACTCCAGCGCTGGCCACTTGATTTTCTATAGCTGTAGAACTTTTCCAAACTGTAAAACATCTTTAAATTGACCCTTTTTAATGCTGCATTCACATGGTATCACAAGTATTGTTATTATTGTAATAGTTTCCTAGTCAGAAATTAGACATTGAACTGCCTCTCAAGTATTTACGATTGGAAAACCAGGAATAATTTTGATACCCAAGTTTTCAAGTTTGACAGGCCACAAACGTTAAACATGGTAAAGGAAAGTTATGTTTTTATATTACGATTGGTGCATATTGTATGTATTTTGCTCCGCGAAAACTGCTTTTATTTGCCCAAAGCTTCAGAATCATCAGCAAGCCAACTATGTTGATCAGTGAATCATTGTCTATGTTGCTCGCTATCTAGTTTAGTAAATGTAAAGCATAGCTAATGTTTACATGGTCGTCACCGAATGAGACGCAACATTTTATTCAAAATCAGTTGGAAATTTGACTGTCGATCTTCAGTATATTTTGGCTGTAATAAGATTTCCCCCAAAAATAGGCAAGGATGAATTTGGTGTCCTCCATGGTTCCTATTCATTCAAAGCACATCAATGCAACAAATTCTTAAGAAATGAGAAGTGGGAAATTTCCCATAGCAATGCGAAGACAGCACAACACAGCTGCTACAGCTCTATATACATTCACACGGACATCTTCACTTGTTTATTGGCTGATAACCAATAAATGGCTGATCTCTATTTTTGAAAATAGGCTCGTTTTCCAACTCCCCTAGAGTTAAACAGTTGAGTTTTACCCTTTTCGAATCCATTTAGCCGATCTCCGGGTTTGGCGGTAGCACTTTTAGCTGTAGCTTAGCATAGATCATTGAATCTGATTAGACCGTTAGCATCTCGCTCAAAAATGACCAAAGAGTTCTATATTTTTCTTATTTAAAACCTATATGTCTAGGAACTATACTCTCATTCCGGCATAATAATCAAGGAACTTTGCTGCCGTACCATGGGTGTAGCAGGCGCAATGATATTACGCAGCGCCTGAAAATAGGCTAACTTCCGTCAACATAACCAACGTGACCACCTGCTTGCACAGGGAGCGTGCTGGGGACTATTTTCAGGTCCTGCACCTGTTGATTATTACGCCGGAATGAGAGTATAGTTCCTAGCCATATCGGCCTAGAAAATCGCAACTTTTCATTTTCCGTCGGTCTTAGTACACGATGTAACTACAGAAGAGTCAAGTTTTAAATAGGAAAAATATAGAAACTCTTTGGTCATTTTTGAGCGAGATGCTAACGGTCTAATCAGATTCAGTGATCTATGCTAAGCTACAGCTAAAAGTGCTATCGCCAGACCCAGAGATCGGCTGAATGGATTCGAAAACGGTAAAACTCAACTGTTTAACTCTAGGGGAGTTGGAAAATTAGCCTATTTTCAAAAATAGTGAAGTGTTCCTTTAAAATTCTACAAAAGCAATAAAAGAACATGTCCTTAAGATTGCTCTTGATTATATGTTTTGCACTTTTTTAGTTGGGTGCATTGTACTATCAGTCAGACAGCAGTCTTCCCAAAAGTTCTTGGCCAGAATAGGCTGCTAGGTGAACTGCACTATACTGTATGTCGACTAGATCTGCAAGAAACAGCTATTCTACATCGAAGTGCTGAGTGATTTATGAATACAATCCACTGCTGAGGATATTGTCAGACGGTGCATTTGTATCGACACATCGCTCATCTCCCTTCCACCCATCTTTTGTAATTTTTCATCTTTTCTTTCACTGCAACGTGCCGCCAATTTCCTCCTCTTTGACTTTTTTCTGCTTTATCTTCCTTTTCTCGTTCTTTTACTGGAAGTGTCTATGTGACAAGAAGCAGAGGCCTATCTTTACCCTGTCACTCTTTATAACAGTTAAAAGATAGCCACAGTCTGGCTTCAGGCCAGTTAACCACAGCGCAAAGAGGCAGAACTGCTATTCTCGTTAACCGCTAGCTGACAGCCGAGGAAGTGTCAAACCACAGGAAGTGACATGTAAAAACTTATTAAAAACACTGTCGTTTTCCAACACAGGTTAGCAGAAATTACTGATGCATGCTTGAAACAAAGGATCTTTCTAGAAAAAAACCCAAGCTAGCCAGATACTTTCTCATCTTTTCATATATTTCACTTAATCTGACAGCCTTGATGGCTTAAATACATCATCGTGGGCTAAGATAAATGACAACTTTCATTCTCACCCTGTCAATGACAGATGGTGCAAGATTTAAGTAATTTTAACCACCATGGTTTGTACTTCATGCTTTTGGCTTGTCTTCTGTCTCTTTGTAGTTTAGAATCAGTTTTGTACCAGTTTTAATGTTGGTCTAAACCAGGGGTAGGCAAGTTCGGTCCTAGAGAGCCGCAGTCCTGCAGAGTTCAGCTCCAACCCTAATCAAACACAAATCAAATTGTTTGACTGGTTAGCATGGCCCTGTTAGACCTGCTGGCAGATGACTGAACAACATTTTTTTGTCCAAGCAAATATTTTTTATATATTTATATTAGGGCTGTCAGTCAATTAAAATTTTTATCTAATTAATTACATGATGTGTCGATTAATTAATATAATTAACCGCAAAATAAATGTATTATTTATTTAAAGCTATTTTTGTGTTAAATGAGAAAGTATCAAGTAGACATTACAAATTGTAGCTTTAGAAAGAAATATTTTATTTGATTCAACGTAAAATCTATTACACATAAACATTTAGGCTACAATGGCCTAACAAACACTATGGAACATAAAAGAAAATAATTTGAGAGCAGCTTTGTTACTAACAGTCTTCAAAATACCTTTTTTTATGTTCCACAAAAGAAAGGTTTGAAACAACATGAGGGTGAGTAATTGATGACAGAATTAAAATTTTGTAGGTGAACTATCCCTTTAAGCAGGTGGCGGTACATGTCTTTATGAGTCATTCATTCATTCATTCGATTCGTTCAAACTAATGATTCATTCAGGAATGAAGTAAATGGCTCTGTTTATGAATGGGTCTTTGAATCATTGGTTCACACGATTCGTTCAAATCACGGATTCATTCAGAAACTAAACACCGCTAACGTTGCTCGGAGATGCACAACAATTCTGCTGTGGCTTTAAAGGTAATGTTCTCTGCAAAATTGAGCAAAAACATAATATTGTGTTTAAAATATAACACAATATCAACTTCTTATTTACTGAACTGTTGTATAAAATCACATTTAAACTTGTGATATTCGGGACAAAATCAGCACTCGTGTGATATTGCTTATCATATGATATAAAAAAATGGACAAAAACTCATACAGGAAAATTTTTTTGCACCAATATCTTGAATTTTATGGCATTGAAATTCGTTGTTGCCCTCTGCATCATATTTGTCAACAGTCAACTATATGAAATCTAAGATGACATACTGGTCTGGGGGCGGGGCCAGTGCGTTAACTGCGTTAAAATATTTTAATCGCATTATTTTTTTCATAAGTAAACACGTTAAAGTTAACACGTTAAACTGACAGCCCTAATTTATATAAAATAGTGAATAATTAATAAATTAGTTATGGAAAAATAATTAGATTAAAGTATTTTAAGGCAATTAATGCACCCGCCCTGCCAGACCTGTACGTAATCTTACATTTCATACTGTTGAAAAAATGATGCAGGGCAAAAATTCACTGTGTGATGTAGCATAAAAAAGCAGTTAATTTATGCATTTATCCAAAGCGACTTACAGTGCATTCAGGCTATACATTTTTTACCAGTATGTGTGTTCCCTGGGAATTTAACCCACAACCTTTAGTGCTGCTAACGCAATGCTCTACCACTGAGCCACAGGAACACTATTATATAACAGTTATATGCCCTTAAAATTTAAGATATTGGGGTAAAAATGCATGTGGGTCAAAAGAGTTTTTGACTCATATATCACATAAGCGATATCACACTAGCAGCAAGAGCAGTATCACACGAGTGTTGTTTTTGTCCCGAATAGCACAAGTGCAAATGTGATTTTAAACAACAGTTCAGAAGTTAATATTGTGTTATATTTTAGATAGGCTACAGTATTGTCTATTTTTGCCCAATTTTGTCAACAAAAATATTACCTCTAAAGCCACAGCAGAACTGCTGTCTCCGAGCAACACAGCGGTGATTCATTTCTGAATAAATCCGCATTTTTAACGAATCGTGTGAACCAATGATTCAATAGCCTATTCATAAAGTGAGCCATTACTTCATTCCTGAACGAATCAGCAGTTTGAACGAATCAAATGAATGAATGACTCAATGACTTACTCATACAGACATTAAATGCCACATGCTGGCATTTTTAGTATCTTACTTAGCATCACTCTATTAATAAATAAATAAAAACATAATAATAATAATAAATTAATAAATATTAAAAAAAGAAATAAATAAAGTAATAGTTCACCCAAAAAGATTATCTTCATTTATGCTCCACAGATTATGTTAGTCACTGTAAAGAATTTTTTTAGTTATTGTAAATACAACAAATATTATTGGAGCACATTTCACAAAAAATACCATTTCTAAAATTTGCTAGTTATTTCTAAATAAAAAAAAATTGCACCAATTGAATTTTTAGTGTATATTTACACATACACATACACACACACACACACACACATATATGCAAACACATATATTTTGTTAAGAAATATTTAAGTCAAGAGGTTACTAATATACAATATTTATAGAATATTATATATTCTTTAATATTATATATTATCTATCTATCTATCTATCTATCTATCTATATATATATAT
>NW_015639510.1:320401-331223 GCF_001515625.1 Sinocyclocheilus rhinocerous
TATATATATATATATATATATATTTAATCTAATTAAGATATAAAAATATCATTAAATATTTGCTTGCAAAAAAAAAAAAAAAAAATTCAGACACACACACAAAAACATAATATCACGTACATACATGACATGTTCACATTTCCGCCTGCTTTTATAAGGCGCTATACAAAATGAATTTGTTTACTGGTGCACAAATGCGTGTGTACAGATATAACAAGAACCTCTTTTCAGCTTACAAAAAGCAGCCTGCCTTTTCATGATAAGTCTGGTACATCAGTTGTCTTGCTCTTAGCTCTGTCTAAGAAAAGGCTTGTGAGTCGTGACCATTAATTACAGTACATCCATTAAGAGACCAAGCATGAAAAGAACATCTTCAGATCACACATAAAAGATAAACACACACAAAAGCAGGCAAATGAAGAAACAAAACAAAGACATCGGTTACAGGTGGCCAGATAGATGGACGGACGGATGGACAAACAAACATAAATAGATGAATAGTCAGTTACATCTTCACTCCAGTGGCTTCCAATACAGCAATGCTTTTTCCTTCATTTAAAACAGGAAGAGGAGAGACGCAGACAGATAAATCAATTGCAGACATCTGCAAAGCACAGAGGGATTATTGATGTCTGATTTTTAAATGTCGAATGCTTAGTCATGAATCTGTCATTGAACACCACTGATATCACTCCATTAGACAGAGAGAGCTCTCGCACACTCTCGTGTCTATCGCTCACATTCACTCGCTCTTAGCAGTGTCGGTGCTAAGTGCTAAAACATGCTTAGCAGAGCACTTTAAAGACAAAATCCAGGCAGACGTTATCTAGCTCCTCAAGACATTCAATTACAAGCGGGGATTTTAAGGCCATAAGCTTTAAATACAAGGCCGACCATTAGGCGAGTTTAATGATTCCAATTCCAGTTTCCAATTCTGATTCCTCTAATGATTCGGTTCTTTAACACTTTCATTAATGATTATTTTAGTACTTTGGAAGAAGAAATATTTAGAAACCGAAATGAAAAACTAGTTCTAAAAAGTTTGGGAATCTGACTACATTTCTCATGCTGTATGTTTCTGATTCACTAAAAAAAATGGCTCATAAGAGTCATTCATTCAGAATCGGACTACACTAGTTGTCCTGTATGTTTTTGATTCACTGAGAACAATTGGCTTATAAGATTATTTCATTTGGGACTCAGACTATAGGCCTACTAATCTTGGTGTATGTTTCTGATTCATTTAAAAGTGATTCATTCAGAAATGATTCACTGAGAAGAAATCCGATCATAAAAGTAATTCATTCAGGAATCTGACTACATTAGTTGTCCTGTATATTTTGATTCACTAGGAAGAATCAGATTATAAGATTCATTCATTTGGTAATTGGACTATAATAGTTTATGATTCAGTAAAAAGAACCAGATCAAAAGAGTCATTCATTCAGGAATTCAGACTAAACTCACTGATCTGTTGTTCATTCACTGGAAAAACAAACAAAAAACGTCATAAGAGTCATTCATTCAGGAATCAGACTATACTAGTTACTATACTATACTAGAGTATGTTTTTGATTCACTAAAAAGTGCTAGAGTCATTAATTTAGGAACCAGACTGAACTCGTTGTCCGGTATGCTTTTGATTCAATAAAATGAACCATCTCAAAAGAATCAGTCATTAAGGAATCAGACAAAACTTGTTACGATGTACTGTATGTTTCTGATTCACTAAAAAGAGCCAACTCACAAGAGTCATTCATGCAGGAATCGGACTATACTAGTTTCGATGTATGTTTTTGATTCACTAAAAGTAACTGGATCATAAGAGTCATTTATTCAGGAATCGGACCAAACTAGTCTTGCTGTTTGTATTTGACTCACTAAAAAGAAGCAGTAATAAGAGTCATTGATTCACGAATCAGACTATATTTGTTACTCTGTATGTTTTTGATTCACTAAAAAGAACCACCTCAAAAGAGTTATTCATTAAGAAATCGGACTAAACTAATTATGTTATATGTTTTTGATTTACTAAAAAGAAATCAGATTATAAGAATCATTCAGTCAGGAATCGGACTTCATTAGTTGCCCCACATATTCTGATTCACTAAGAAGAATCAGCTTATAAGATTCATTCATTCGAAAATCTGACTATACTAGTCTTAATGTATGTTTTTGATTCACTACAAAGATCCAGATCATAAGAGTCATTCATACAGGAATTCAAGCTAAACTCGCGGTTCTGTATGTTTTTGATTTACTAAAACAAATACAAGTTCATAAGAGTCATTCATTCAGGAATCGGACTACATTAGTTGTCCTGTGTGTTCTGATTCACTAAGAAGAATCAGCTTATAAGATTCATTCATTCAGAAACTGGACTAGTTTTTGATTCACTACAAAGAACCAGATCAAAAGAGTCATTCATTCAGGAATCAGTTTTTGATTCACTAAAAAATACTAGCTCATAAGATTCATTCATTCAGGAATTGGACTATATTTGTTACTCACAATGTTTTTGACTCACTGAAAATACTTATTTATTTAGGAATTGGACCAAATTAGCCTTGCTGTTTGTTTTTGATTCACTAAAATGAATCACCTCACAAGAGTCAATCATTCAGGAATCAGACTACACTAGCTGTCCTGTATGCTTCTGATTCACTAAAAAGAATCAACTAAAAAGAGTCATTTGTTTGTGAATCCTGCTGCGTAGATTAGTCTGCATTAGTGGAAGAATGATCCAGCTCTGGAGCCGGTCTCATTCCAGACTCCAGGAAGTCCATTAAACAGCAGCGCATCGGTGACTACGGCACACCAGCTGCTCTGTTCCCAACAATGAAGCGCCTGACCCCTGCTCCACCACTCTCTCATGGGTGGCTGGTCAAAGCCAGCGACCCCTGCGTACCTCCTGCAGTAAAGAGAGGTCAATAGGAGCAATAAACAGCCAGAAAACCAAATATCTTCACACCCCATGGACGACTGAAGGTTACGTGTGAGAAGAAACACCACTGAATTTACAGTACATTGCTCTTTCATTGGACACCTTTTAGAGACTAAGAACTCATCAGCGTCCAAAATGAAGTCCCTATGTAAATGGTGATGCTTTATAATCTGTCATTCCCTGCCGGCGTCCTGTTTGTTATTGTCTGAATGGGCCCCGATGCTCCAGAGGTCATGAACTCAAATAATGCGGCCTATTCTCCAGACGCGAAGCCATTCAACCGCAATCACACAAGTGACTATAGAGAAAGACAGAGAGGACAATATAAGCTGACAGTCTGTGTGGAGTCGCATATCTGAACCGCGGCCATTAGCACATAAACCCAAGAGGGGGGAAAAGACATGAAACTTAATTATTTTGTTTATTAATGCATGTGAGGGAACGTGCAGCATTTGGATTGGAAATTATAAACGCATTAGTATGAAAGAACAGCATTAAATGAGGGTTACACCTGCTTTATACTAACATTGAAAGTGACCCGAAAATATGAAAAAAAATTAAAATAATAATAATAATAATAATAAAAAGACTCCTGTAAAACGTATTAGGATTTCTACTAGTGTCAAAAGAGAAAACAAAATAAAAATGTAGAAAACATGTATATACACTACAGCAATACAGTTCATTACAGAAACTCTTTTTTGTATTTCATTATTATGTATTTTATAACATAAAACTAATTCTTTTTCCTCATAATAAATTAACTAAAAAAAAATGTGTGTGGGCGTATTTATTAATTATTTTACAAATTGTAATAGAATTATTTTTCTTTCATAATAAAAACAACTTAATAGAAACAAAAATATATGACATTTTATTAATTATAAACACTTTATTAATTAAAAAATATTTTAAGGATTTCTACTAGTGTCAAAAGAGAAAACAAAATAAAAATGTAGAAAACATGTATATACACTACAGCAATACAGTTCATTACAGAAACTCTTTTTTGTATTTCATTATTATGTATTTTATAACATAAAACTAATTCTGTAATCATTTATAAATATTATAATATCATTTTAATTTATAGAAGAATGAAATAAATATTAATATATTAAATATTAAAATAGATATTAACATAATTTATAATAGTACAATTAATGTTTACATTATTTTTTTCCTCATAATAAATTGCTGAGGAAGTTCAACCTGTTTCTACTAGTGTCAAAAGAGAAAACAAAATAAAAATGTAGAAAACATGTATATACACTACAGCAATACAGTTCATTACAGAAACTCTTTTTTGTATTTCATTATTATGTATTTTATAACATAAAACTAATTCTGTAATCATTTATAAATATTATAATATCATTTTAATTTATAGAAGAATGAAATAAATATTAATATATTAAATATTAAAATAGATATTAACATAATTTATAATAGTACAATTAATGTTTACATTATTTTTTTCCTCATAATAAATTAACTAAAAAAAAATGTGTGTGGGCGTATTTATTAATTATTTTACAAATTGTAATAGAATTATTTTTCTTTCATAATAAAAACAACTTAATAGAAACAAAAATATATGACATTTTATTAATTATAAACACTTTATTAATTAAAAAATATTTTAAATATAATATTGGTAATAAAATAAATCGTAACAATATTAAGAATAAAATATACATTTATATTGTGTATCATTAACTTTAATAATAACAATATTAATGATGATAATTATAATAATAACAACAAACATTGTATTAATTATGGTGTTACCTGAAATGACAACAAAGCCTGGGTTTGTATGAAACAGCAGAGAACAGACGGGCAGAGAGTGAGGGACTGAAAGAGGCGCGTAAAATACCCCAGTCGATTAGATAGAAAACTGATCAACCATGATGGTCTATTCACACGGAAAACTATTGTCCTGCTTTATAAAACCACATACATGCAGATCATACATGGAAAAATAAAACAACAATTATTTAATATTATTATTAAAATACCGTATTAAAATAATATATAAATAATAATATTAACACATACATTTATAAATAATAATATAATAATAATACAAACTTTATTCATTGTAAAATAATTTATGACTAAAATAATAAAATATGAATATTTCAAATATGCATTAATATAATGTTTATAAAATAATAATAATAATAATAATGTTTTTATTATTAACTTTAACTTTATTACTTATAAATTGAATATATTAGAATATTACAAAAAATATTAAAACAAGAATATTAAAATACATTAATATTATGTACCATGAAATAATAATAATAATAATAATAATTAGGATAATAACATTTTATTTACTTTTTTACTTACTTTATTTTGTTTACACATTTTATTTACTTTATTGCTTATAAACGGAATATATTATAATTGTACTAAAATAATTAAAATAAGAATATTAAAAATTACATTCATATTATGTATCATTAAATAATAATAATAATAATAATAACACATTTTATTTAGGCTACTTTATTACTTATAAATTTATATAATTACTTATAATATATTATAATATTACTAAAATAATCAAAATAAGAATACATACATTTATTTTATGTATAATACAATGTATAAAACAAATATAAATATATATATACTTTTTTTTTTAAGTGTCAGAATGATAATAGATGTCATGAAATATGAACATCTTAAAGGGACAGCAGCGAAAACATCCAGTTTAATACTAAGTGTCGGCGAGAGGATGGAAAAAGGTCACGTAAAACTATATTACGACTCTTTTTGGTACAACAGTACAGTGAAATCATTTGAAATAAGAGTACGGTGTACTATGAACCACACTGTAACTTTCAAAACTAAAACATCCGATCCAAAAAGACATTTTCTGAAGTTAAAATGTGTTACTGAAGAATACATCTCAACAGCACTCTTACACTCTTAAACGCACAGCAGAAAGAGTGGAAGAGAGTCAAGAGAAAGGACATTATATTTCGATATATAAGTTGAACACAGGAGAAAAAAAAGTCGAAATGCGAGTGCTACAGAAGCAGCTCTGCGCTCACAGTGTCATTAGGAAGAGGCCAGCAGGGCCATCGCTCTCCCTCACAACCCAATTAAAGCTCTCTGTGTGTTTCTCACTCCCAGAGGCCTGTTTGGCAGATGGTACGAGCCATCATCAGCGGGCACAGCTGCAGCCCAGACCCTAACAAGCCTGGCATTCGAGCGGGTATTATCCAGCTCATTCTGGCCCGTCAGCCGTCATTAGCCTTCAGCTCACATGTGTAAAGAAGGTGCACACTTTCACATGTGTTTGTATGGACACATTCATAGAAAAGGTGCCAGAGTGGGGCAGCAGATTCGGCTTTGGCAACCCGTCCTCCATCCCTCAGATCACGCGTGCCCTGCTGTCCATCCGCATCCAGACCAGACTCACAGATAGGCCACACCTCAGTGTTTGGGCTCAGAAAGACTCAGTAATAAATAAAGTGAGCCACGAGTCATGAGTCACATGTGTTAATTAAGCCAGTGGTTCCCAACCCTGGTCCTGGAGGCACCCCAACACTGCACATTTTGCATATCTCCTTTCTCTGACACACCAGTTTCAGGTCTTGGAGTCTAATGAGCCGATGACCTGAATCAGGTGTGTTTGATTAAGGATACAAGCAAAACGTGCAGTGTTGGGGTGCCTCAAGGACCAGGGTTGGGAACTACTGAATTAAGCAATATGTCACTTGAGGCTGTGTGTTACAGTGTGTTACACAGCTCTCTGGAATACTTGATTCTGATTGGACAGTCATGGAATTCTACTGTCACATACTTTTGTACAATGACATTCAGTTATGAAATTGAATGAATGAATGATTGAATTAATTAAATTTTTTTTTTTGACACTGACATTAAATTCTAAAATCGACTGCTGTCAATATTTCTTAACACATATTTGTCATAACACATAAATGGTCAATATTTCAAAAATACACCATAACAGAAATCATTTATAAATAAAATGTATTAAAATAATGAATGAATGAATAAATCAATAAATTTTTATACTCGCATTACATTTTAAAATCAACTGTTGTCCGTTGTTTAATATCTCTCATATCAATCCATTTAATTAAATAAATTCAAACCCTAATCGACATTTCATCAAATTAAAATATAATGTAACTGACTGCAATATTATTAAATTATGACTGTACTATTATTAAATATAAATAAAATGTATTGTAAATTACAATTTAAATGAATTTTAAACAAGAAGTATTTAAAATAAATGCATTATATATTTTTATTGCCTCACAAAATAAAATTATCTTATACTTAAATCAACATTTCTTAACATAAAATATACCACAACAGAATCCATGCATAAATAAAATATTTGTATATTTATATATTTATTAAATAAATAAATAAATATTATATTATATAATGACATTAATGCATAAAATGTACTGTTGTCCCAGTTGTTATATATACTGTATTTAATTAATACATTAATACATAAAATAACATTTATGTTTAAAATTAAAATGAATTTTAAATAAAATGCAAGTGCAAAAATTAATTAATTAATTAATTAGGGGGAAAAAACATGCATTAAGAGCCTGAAGATCAGGGTAAATTTAACGTATTTTGTCATCTGGGAAACATGTAACTGTCTTCTGTAGCATCTGAAGGGCAGTACTAAATGAAAAAAATATGATATTTAGGCAAAACAAAACAAATTTACACATCTCCATTTTGTTCAAAAGTTTTCTTCAAAAGTGCTCTTAAAGCATGTTTTTTTCCTTCTGGAGCATCAGTGAGCGTTTGAACCTTCTGTAATAGTTGCATATGAGTCCCTCAGTTGTCCTCAGTGTGAAAAGATGGATCTCAAAATCATACAGTCATTATTAGAAAGGGTTCAAATACACATAAATGCTGGAAAACCAAAGAATTTGTGGGAACTGAGGGATTTTTTTGAAGAACAGCAGGCAGTTTAACTGTTCAGGACAAGCAAGGGACTCATGAACAACTATCACTAAACAAAAAACACAGCTGTGGATCATTCAGGTAACAACGCAGTATTAAGAATCAGGAACGGGGTAATTTTGATAAATTCACCTATTATTTTCTCTTGTGGACTGTATGTAAATATATTTTATGTGAAATATCGGTCCCACTTTATATTAGGTGGCCTTAACTGCTATGTACTTACATCAAAAAATAAGTACAGTGTACTTACTGTGTTCATATTGTATTGCAAAACACTTTTGCTGCTATTGAGGTGGGATACAGGTTAGGGACAGGTTTGGTGGTTTGGGTAGGTTTAAGGGTGGTTTAAAGTGTAAGGGATGGGTCAACAGTGTAACTATAAATGTAATTACAGATGTAATTACATGCAGGTATTTTTAAAAATATAATTTTGTACACAATAAGTGCATTGTATCAAATTATTAATTAAAATTTAAGTACATCGTAGTTAAGGCCAGCTAATATAAAGTGGGACCGAAATATCTTATTCAGGTCAGTACTACTAAATAAACAATAACATGCATTTTGTAAAATAATTAACATTTTGCAGATTCTGAAAGGGGGGTGAAAACTTTTGAATTCAACTGTATATCAAATATGGTGCATCTACTCAGATTTAGGGATGCAACCTTCCAATGAAAGCCTGAATGTGATTTGATAGTAAATGGGAATCTGTTCTCAGGATGGGCTTCAGGAACTGCTATGAAGAGGGGATTTAGCAACAATATCCATCGCCCATCGTTCCCTCCAGCCATCTGTGCCTGCATCTGAGCCCGGCTGACAGGCTTCACACTTACCGAGTGTGAAATTAGCATGTGTGTGTGTGAGAGGAGCACTGGGACGGGGGAACTCCATTAAATCAGTGTGGTACGTGTGTGTTCGGGGTTGTGTGAAGGTGTCGTGACTGTGCGAGTGTGTGTTGGGTCTCTGTGGAAGGCACAGGTGTTCAGGTCGACTCTCAGTGGCCCAGGAAGCACGAAGCCTGCGTTCGACGGGAATCCGATCTGCGACGGTCCTCCCCTGAATTATGTTAATTAACCTTCGGCCCGGAACATCATTCTCCGGTATCAGGGTGAGCTGTTCACGTCAACAAATGTCTGTAATTGCCTATTGAACTTCGCTCAGCGGTTTGTGCAACCCGACCTCTTAACTGTGACCTCTGGTTTTTGACATCTGCCTTCGGTGGGAAATTAATCACGGGTTATGTTTGGAATGAAATACTAGAGTAATGCTTAGTGAATACTGTGGCATGTACACTGTATACTGCCTTGTTTTTAATAAAAGAATGTAAATGTAATGTTACATTTTGTTTAGTTTTCAAATATATATATATTTTTCTTCATCTCTGCAGTGAATGGGTACCGTCAGAATAAGTCCAAACAGCTGATAAAAACATCACAATAATCCACGAGTAATCCACACCACTCCAGTCCATCTTGTGAAGAGAAAAGCTGTGTGTTTGTAAGAAACAAATGCATATATTAACATGTTTCTTGGTTTTGGCCAAAATTCAAGTCCATAATCCATAATAAAGCTTCCTCCAGTGAGAATGTCGCCTCATCTGAATCAGGAGAGAAATATGCACAAATCAAGCAACGTTTACAATTAAAAAACAGTCCAAACAGTAATAAATATGTTGGTAGATTTTGAAGTGAAAGGACAACAGGAGATGGACTTTTTCACTGGAGAAAGTGTTATTACAGATTATGGACTCATATTTTGGCCAGAAGCGACAGTTTAAAGCAAAAAAGTCTTAAAGAAAACCCCAGGTATTAAGGCTTGCATGGCTTAATATAACGTAAATGATGTCTCTTATTGAAATATGTAGTAGAAAACCCATGAAAGATTTATGTTTTTTTTTTTTTATCCACATACCAGATTTAGAACTATTATAGAACTAAATTCTACTGTCCTAAACTAAAGCAACTGAACAATCAAAAAAAAAAAAATTTGCATATCAAGCTCATATCTGGAAATAACCATTCAACTCCAGATATAGTATGCTATTTTTATTCATTTGCCTTCATAGCACCGTCTTCTCCCTGAGTGGAGATTGATAACACGTCACTTTAATCTCATTTCACTCCCATTTTAAGGGTATGTTATGAGCAATATTATGATTTTTTTCCTGACTAAAGCTTTTACCTATCTTATATCTCCTTTTTCTCATTTCAAGTGATTGGCTTACAAAAAACACTGACTCGAAACATCTTCTAATATGCTTAATTTATTACTGAATATTTTGAAGGCACTTGATTCACGTACAGAGAGAAATGGACTATCCCTTCAAAAATACTGATGACTTTTAAAATAAATTGGAATTGGACTTGAGCTATAAAATATGATGAAACAGTATTTCAGTTTTTTGTCTGTGAACGTGTCTGGAATACTTACAGGTAAATCCACCAGGTGGCAATACTCACAGTTGAGCCATTATTTTTTTTTTAAAGAGGTCATATGACGTTGCTAAAAAGAACATTATGTTGTGTATTTGGTGTAATGCAATGTGTTTATGCGGTTTAAAAAACATTATTATTTATATCATTATTATTATTCATTATTGTTGCTCCTCTATGCCCCGCCTTTCTGAAACGATTTGAGTCGATGAGTAGATTTTTACAAAGCTCATTGGTCTGAAAAGCGAGGTGTGCTCTGATTGGCCAGCTATCCAGTGCGTTGTGATTGGCCGAATACCTCAAGCATGTGACGGAAATGTTACGACCCTCACCATACTGTGATGCCGTGTCCCGGCGCGATGAGACACCAATAAAACCCATTACAAACGAGGCATTTGTTGCATCCAGTGGGCATCACGCCGCGTAAACATAAAACCATGTCTGCATTTGTGAT
>NW_015639510.1:331233-332597 GCF_001515625.1 Sinocyclocheilus rhinocerous
GCCGTCTTTCTTTGCGTGAACATTTGGGCGGCGTTATGCAAATCTTCCCACATAGTGACGTAGACATGTGGGGGCGTGTTAGAACGAGCCGTTTTAAGAAGGCGTGGTCGAGTCTTAACTTTTATAAAGAATATCTCTTTGGGTTTGAGACTTTAGTCTTTGCCACTTTAGGGATCTTATCTATGTACGAACAGCTTGTAACACTCCAAAGAGAAAGGAAAATTTGAAATTGCATCACATGATCCCTTTAAAGGAAATTTAAAAAGGCGGCAGAAATTACAAATAAAAACAACAGAAGACAAAGCTGGAATAAAAACATCACGGAGATCAGAAACTCAAGTTCGAAAGAGTATAAACAGAACTTTGGCTCTTCTCGCATCCTTTTAACGTTACTGGTAAAATGTACTAATGTTAACAAAACAGTTGCCTGGTTTCCATTACAGATTTGGGCAAAACTTTTGCGATATTTTATGTTGATTATGTTGATTAATGTTGATTAAAAAACTACTGTGAAATGACGGTGTTTCCATTAACCGATGTTATGCATCTAAGTGTAATTTTTTCCTCTCGCAATAAGTCATCATGGCAACAGATGTTGGTATGTTTACATTTATCACAGCCACCCCACTAGCCATTATTTTTAATCGAAGGAGATGCAGGAATGTATCTTTTGTGAAGCAGCATGGAAAGCATTAATGGCAAGGAATGTTGATTTTTACATGCGAAAGGTGACCTGTAAATGCGAAAAACTGTTTCCATTGCAGTTTTGTGAAATATTCCCTTTTTTCAGATTGCCCAAAAAACCACCTCATGCGAGCGTAAAAAAACCTTTTTGCAATATGTGGGAGTTTTTGTGAAATGTACGTGTTTCCATTGGGCGTATTTTCAATTTGCGCAATTTGAAGGGTTATTAACATTCTTAAAATGTTAGCACAAAAATGCTAAACATTAAGATGCAGTCAAATTTACCTTTGTACAGCGAAATTCCGCAGACGATTTCAATAGGAATCTGTGCAATCGGAATTTTGCGTAGGCTAAAGAACTCATAAAGCAAAACATTTCTTCACACAGACTTTGCATCGGTTTCAAATTTGCTAAACTTTAAACATGCAAATTGACAATACTGACCATTATAATTAAGCTAAGTTTTGCTTACATGACCGCACCTTTATTATAAGGCAGTTTGACCATTTTTTAATCTTTTGAATAATAAGTTATATATATATATATATATATATATATATATATATATATTGTGACGAGCGTCCCGCAGCTTCATCAGCGTCGCCCTGGAAACAAGCAAGGCACACCTGGCCGTCCTCATCACAGGCTGATCGGTCACAGCTGCAGCTCATCAGGCGGCG
>NW_015639510.1:333191-347263 GCF_001515625.1 Sinocyclocheilus rhinocerous
AGATCTCTCACCCTTTACTAACAAATGATCTATTACACAAATTAGACATCACTAGAGATCAGCAATTCCTTTGTTGTAGAGCCTACATAAGCTCTACATATTGTGACGAGCGTCGCGCAGCTTCATCAGCGTCGCCCTGGAAACAAGCGAGGAGCACCTGGCCATCATCGTCACAGGCTGATCGGTCACAGCTGCAGCTCATCAGGCGGCGGCCACATAAGCCACGCAAGCCCTGCCATCTAGGAGATTCCTCCATGAGGCTGAGCACTAACTCGCCCTCTCATTTTTCCCACAGAAAGCAGCGTGTGACCGACCAGCCCCACAGGAGCACTGCACGGACCCTCTGCACTGGGAAGACGGAAGAGAGCATTCACGGCACCGGAGCACCTACATGAACCTTTCTCCCTATCACCCACCACACCAATAAATCCACCCTCCGGGGTATTGATTGAGATTATTTGTCGTGTGATTCTTCACCCCGTTACAATATATATACACACACACACACATATTTATATACACATTATAGGCCTAATAAATGTTCAATGCAGGTTTCATCAGTGACAACTGAGTTTGTGAGTCTTTTTGAATGATTAACTAAAAGAACCGTTTCATGACAGCTGTTTCTTTGTGAATTAGACTTTTCTGGGCTGCGTTTCCCAAAAGCATCGTAAGCCTAAATTGATCGTAGAACCAATGGAGCTATACGATCATTTTAGGATTACGATGCTTTTGGGAAACGCAGCCCTGAACATTTCCAGAACATTTTGAATATTATTTTCATTTAAGACAGTGTTTTTAAATATTCTTGGAACATAAATAGTTAGCTGGCCAGTCAGGATGAGTATCACAAAGCTTAAAAAGGTATTGGATTTCTGAAATGTTATCATTTATAATTTTACGAAAATTCTGTATTTGTGGTTAAGACCAAGAAAAATGGGCTCAACGTCCCATCATGAGATCAGGGCCCACAGGTCTGGTAAGCACGACTCCAGCTCCGCTAACAGCTCATCCGTCAGTATCTCCAGCTGATTTCTATTACGAGTAACCATTAGCCCCCTCAGTTCAGCCTTTTACTGCAGGAGTGAGTGAGTGCCTGTGAGAAGTCATGTCAAAACCAATCTCACAACAGCCTCCAGAAATACTTTGTTGTTAGCTTGTGTTAGCATTGCACTCAAGAAGACAAAAGACATGGGAGCGCCCCTTGAAAAGAGACCACAATTGTATCCACATTTTCAGGCTGCATTATTTGATTTATGGTCTCAAATTCTGTTAGACACTTGGGTCAATTCACTGCTTTTTTTTACAGTACTCATAAAACCCAATAGGTTGTTCAGCACCATATTTTACACAAAAATACAGTGTGTAATGGTATTTGACCTGTTGTACGAAATGTGTAACAAACTATAACCCCAAAATATAAGCCAAACTATACAAAATTCAAAATATAGCCTAAAGTTTTAGTAATTGTAATCTGGTAAGAAAACTGATTCATTTCGCCAATCGATTCCTTTGAAATGAACAGTTCAACTGGTTCAGAAAAGCTGATCATTTTCCAAATAGCACGCTAACATACTACTCGTACAATTTCTGCTGTATATATTATGTTTACTGTTCACCGTAAGAAAAAGTTCAGTAACAAATATAGAATACTGTAAATCAACTTGACCTTCCGTTTCCTGTTTGACGAATGAACATTGGGCCTTATTTTTAAAGACTTTTCTCAACATATTATATTATAATTAGTGTTGTCAATCGCGATTAATCGCATCCAAAATAAAAGTTTTTGTTTACATAATATATGTGTGTGTACTGTGTATATTTATTATGTATATATAAATACAAACACAAGCATGTTTATATTTAAGAAACATATGCTGTTTATATATTAAATGTATTTATATATAATATAAAATATAATAATATAAATATATAAATGTAAATGTTTTCAATATATACTGTATACTGTATGTGTGTGTATTTATATATACATAATAAATAAACACAGTACACATACATACAGTATGTAAACAAAAACTTTTATTTTGGAAGCGATTAATCGCGATTAATCGGTTGACAGCACTAATTATAATAAAATATAAAATTGTCCAAGTATCTCACATCCTGTTTGTCTTAATCATGTTGAGAATTTTTTGCCCTAAGTTGCTTGCAGGCTAGTTGTGTTGTAGATCCATGTCTTGGTTTACACATATTGGCCTCTAATAATTATGTCGATCTTCAGCCACAAGTCGCACATCTGTTTTCGGTTCTAACTGGCTCTTGTGGCCTCAGGTTTGTGCTCTTGTCCAGGTGTCATCGTGTACAGCAGTGAAGATGGGCTGAATCTGAGGCTAATTGGTGTTAACTCACCATCTGCTGGACAATGAAGCAGATACAAGCTCTCTGGCCTGAAGAAACGTCAACATCATGGGTCAAGAGGTCAGAAACAGTGAAAAAATATAGAGATATATATGACAAATGCTGCAAATAGTCATTGAGTGAAACATTTCATTCTCAAAGTGTAGAGACACATAGTTTAATTCATTTATCATAGTGTTTGACAGTTACGGTATCAATATTATATAATTATTTATTTTACTTTATATTGCATTATATAATAATACAGTACATTTATTAAAAACAATATATATGCAAACAAGCTATATTTTTTATTTGAATTGTCTTGAAAATAATGTCACATTGTAAAAAAAATCCTAATGCTTCAAAATCTGCTCAGCTTTCTGTAAGCAATTAGAGAATTATATTTCAGTTTCAATTATCATGGAAAATAATGTCACAAAATGTCACAAATAATTTCTTAATGGCCTTAAAAGTTTTATTTAATTTAATTTAATTACTTTAGTTTTAATTGTCACATTTCACATTAAAAACAAAATCTTAATGGCTTCAAAATATGCTTTATTTTCTGTAAGCAAAAATGAAAAAAAAAATCTAAATTAAAGAATTTTTATTTTAACAAATTATAATGATTTATATTATTTTAATTTTAATGAAAACAATGTCACAGTGTAAAAAATCTCAATGGCTTCAAAATATGCTTAATTTTCTATAAGCAAAATATAACTTTTTTTTTTCTTTAGAATTTGAGGTGAAATATGACCTGCATTCCAATGATTCTCAGTGATGATTCTTGTCAAATTCTCATGTGATTATTATTACTACTACTACTACTTAACAGTTTAGATATTCAGAATATAAAATATTAAATAATTGTGTGTGTATATATATATATATATATATACAGTATATATAACTGTATATTTAATATTGCATAAATAATAATGCCATTTTCTTATTTATTTATTATATTATACTATATTATATTATATATTAGCATGCTAAAGTTTTGTTTTAATTGTTATGAAAATAATGTCACATTATAAAAAGAAATCTTTTAAAATATGCTTACATTTCTGTGAGCAAATTATAACTTCTGAAATATGAAATATGACCTAGAAATGTTCTTGACAGGTTTGTGGCATTCAAACCAGAACAAAGATCACAGTGGTACAACAACATAGCATGACACAGGACATGATGTGCAATATGAAATATTCAGCACAATATTCAACGTGACACTGTAAACACGAGTCATTATATGACTCCACGCCTACACAAATACACCACACAGTCTGACAGCATGCACATGAAGTGCGCTCCGTGAGCAGTAGACAGTAAACATGACAGCTGCGAGACGGGCCTGACACTACCAACATGACAGCTGTCAGACAGAGCTGCTCCTCCTGCAGTACAGGTGGAATAAAGTCATTACAGAACTACAGGTCAAAGCCAGATTCAGCTGCAGACCCAGATCTCTGGGAAGAAGCACTGGATCGTCTGGCTGGCCTTGGGTGTTGTTGAGGAGGAAGGAGTTTCTCCTGAAGTTTTCAGCTGTCTGCTACAGAGATCAGCTCTGACTGAGGCTGATGAGACACGGGGCAACTTTTTTTGAGCAATGTTGCTTGGGCACTTTTCCATTGAGAATGGGTAACATATTTCTATCTGTATGTTTTAGATCGGTCGTGGGCTCTGTGTCTCACCTTGTTGCCCATCGACGGCAACATTTGCCAAAGTTGCCCAGTGTATCATCAACCTGAGACTTGCAGTTTGCAAGATGTGATTTATGGGTGAATCTGACAAAAACACTAGAACACTTCTGAAGCATATTTAAAGGGGTCATATGATGTTGCTAAACTAATCATTACTTAATATATATTCACATATCTAGAAATATGAGATCATGTGCTTGTTAATGTTAACTAATGAACATATTAAACATTACCAAATGATTAACAGATCATTATTTAATGTAAATTGAAATGCTTACATATGTCATTAAACTTTCAATTCATATGATCATGCTTTTTTTTTTTTTAAATCAACTGATTTTGACAGATGGTTTACACTGATTAAAAGCTAAATTAATAAATCATTAACAAACATTATATAATGCTTAACTGATCATAATGTTCACAAATCTGATTAAAATCATTTGTAGATTTTTAAAACGCATTGAAATTTTAACAGAAGTTCACATATTAACTAATGCTCATTTTTACATTTACAAATGTTGTGAAAATATAGCTTAATTATTCATTTTAAGACCTTCACAAACTATTCATGTTAACATATTCATTAACTCATAATCACAGTCTGTAAAGGTTATATATTTGGTCTTTGTTTGTTGTGTTGACTTCTACTATTTGCACATCTTAAATCATTTATTAATCATTTGTTCATGTTTTTGCAGCACCCAATCTAAAGTGGAGACTATTCATCAATTGTAAATATTTATAAACATTTAAAACAAATTTGTATCTTCATTAGCACTGGACTTTTGTGTAAAGGGTGGTTAGTTACGTTTAGCTAAATGCTTGGTAAAGACATATCACACATTGTAATTTGGGTGTTTTTATTGCCTCAACACTTACATTAGTATACTAGTGTGAATCATTAAACAGAATATTCCTTGAATCATACATCAACAGGTTGTTTGTTAATGATTTATTAAAGGTGGGGTAAGCAATTTCTGGAAGCCAATGTTGACATTTGAAATCACCAAAACAAACACGCCCCTACCCCAAAAGGGTCTCGCCCCTATTTTGATAGCTCCGCCCCACACATACGAACGCAACCCAGGCAACAATTAGTTCTGTGAAACAAAGCAAAACCACACTCTAAAAAAATGCTGGGTTAAATACAACCCAGTGCTGGGTAAAATAGGGACAAACCCAGCAATTGGGTTGTTTTAACCCAGCATTTTTTAGAGTGCAATGTTACACCGTGTCTACACCGGACGCGAGCGGCGCGGCGCGACAAAATACTATAGAACTCATTATAATCAGTGATGCTGTCTACACCATAGATATTTACTGCTGATTGGCTATAAGTTTGTTTTGCTAGTCAGCCCGAATCTGTTTTCTAAAGCGTTTTTGAAAAATCACTTACCCCACCATTAATGAAAGTTATTATAAAGTGTTACCTGAACAGGTAGGAGGAAATTCTACTTTTATACACACAGTCACACTAACTGTGATTTTATTGTCATTGAGTGAAGTCCAAACCCCAGTCTTCTCCAAGCTCTCACTGAAACTAAAGCACACTATTGTTCTGACCAACACCAGATCCACCGCAGACATATGGAGACTCCTCACTACCACCAGACGCACTTTAAAAGCAAACACATCTTCATGTGCATAAACAGAGCAGGCTTTGTGTGTAATATGCGGTTATCAGGCTCTGCCTAATGCTCTTGCACGGACACATGAGACCCGGCTCCACCTGCTGGCTCTCTGCCCCGTGCTGCGCTGGGCTGTTAAACAGACAGCAGATGGGAGCCCAACAGAGGTCTGTCCAGCAGTGGGAAACTCAAGCGGCTGACGGCAGGACCTGCTCTCATGCTTCAGGTGAGCGGCTTACGGTACAAGAAGTCCATAAACATACATATTTCAAAGATGAACATTGTTTGTACTTAACACAAATATAGGTTGAAAAACGGCTTGAAACTTATAATATGGACAAAAGTCATAGAACACAGTATCAGGAAGTGTTCAACCTTCAGATTTTGTATTTATTTATTTATTGATTGATTGTTTGTCTGTCAACCTCATATATTATATGCCCAACTAAATATGTGCTAATTTTTATTTTATTTTATTTTATTTTATCCAAATTTGGGTCTTGAAAACATAATTTGTTAAACGCATATTTATTTAAATAAATAAATTCCATAACCAACAATATTGCTGTCAGGGAGAGTCCAGCCTCGTCAGGCCCAATCATCTCACACACCCATTCACAATCACCAGAGTACTGATCAGCCGCACCTGTCACCACCTCATCAGCACTAGTTTAAATGCACAGCCACTGCAGTCACACTTCGTCTGGTCTTGAGTTCACTACGCTACTCCTTACCTGACTCACTGAACCCGGACTCCATCCTGATACCTTCCTGTCTCTGTGCCATCCTCTTCAGCCCGATCCACCAAGGAACCCTTCATTACGTGAGCCCGATCCCTTCCATTCCATAGACTGTTGCTCTAACCCGTTTGCTCTCCATCTCTCTCACTCTCCCAGCACCTGTTCAATAAAGCTCTGTTTACTTTACCTCTCCGTCCCTGGTCTCCTTCTGTACTGTGACAGAAGACCAGACCACAACTTACCCACTTTATGGAGCCACAACCACCGAACCCACTTCAAGGAGGTGTTTAGTCACACCGCGGCTGAGCTATCCGTGCATGACCAGCTCTTCCGTATCCGTCAAGGCAAGACCTCCGTGAGTGAGTATGCCATTAAATTCCGCACTCTGGCGGTGGCGAGTGGATGGAACGAAGTGGCCTTACTGACTGCGTTCCGGCAGGGGCTGAACGCCGACATTCGCCTTCAAATGGTGATATTTGACGACACCGTGGGGTTAGAGTTTCATTTTGAGGAATTGAAGGAAGCCTTCTGCACCGCTCCTACCCTCGTGCTGCCCGATCCTCAGAAACCATTTGTCATGGAAGTAGACACTTCCACCGTAGGAGTCGGAGCGGTGCTCTCCCAGCTGTCTGGAGAGCCTCCTAGCCTCCATCCCTGTGCATACTTCTCCCGCAAGCTTTCCCCGGCGGAGCAGAATTATGACATCGGGAACCGCGAGTTACTTGCCATCAAGCTCGCACTGGAGGAGTGGCGAAGCAGACGCTCTATCCTGCCTTCCTCAAACCACCGAATGGGTAATACCCCCGGAGACCATTCTCCCTCCAGCCCTGATTGTGGGTCCCATTCAATGGGCACTCGATGAAGAGATCCGCCAGGCCACCCACTCCGAACCAGCTCCGCCGGGAGGTCCAGAAGGGAAGGTCTATGTCCCATCCACTCTCCGCAGTACCCTTCTGGACTCGCTGCATTCCTCTCCGGGCTCTGGACATCCAGGCAGCCAGCAAACCCTCACGCTCCTTGAATCCTGCTATTGGTGGCCCGCTATGGCGCGTGAGGTCCGGCACTTTGTCCAGGGATGCTCAGTCTGCGCCATCACCAAATCCCCCCATCACCTACCTCAAGGCAAACTGGTACCCCTTCCCATACCTCACCGGCCCTGGTCCCACATCGGAGTCGACTTCGTCACCGACCTCCCTGAGTCCGAAGCCCATACATGTATTCTCGTAGTTGTTGACCAATTCTCAAAAGGATGTAAACTTCTTCTCCCCCTCAGAAAATTACCCACGGCCATGGAAACCGCTACACAGTTATTCCACCAAGTCTTTCGCAACTTCGGCATCCCGGAGGATATCGTCTCCGATCGTGGGCCTCAGTTCATCTCCCGGGTCTGGAGGGCCTTCTTCCGAGGGTCTGGGACTCAGCGCATGTCCATCTCCAGCAGGCAGTTCGGAGACACCAAGCACAGGCCGATGTTCACCGCCGCCCTACTCCACAATACCAGCCGGGAGATAGGGTGTGGTTATCCACGCGGGACATTCGTCTCCGACTGCCTTGCCGCAAGCTGAGTCCCCGCTATATCGGACCATTCACCATCCGGAGGCAGATCAACGAAGTCACATACAGGCTTGAACTTCCTCCTCACTACCGCATCGCACCTACCTTCCATGTCTCACTGCTCAAACCCTGTGTTCACCCTATATCTGCTTCTTCCCCGGGCCTGACGAATCCGGCGTACCTCCTCCTCCTGAAATCGCGGAAGAGGAGACCATCTACAGAGTCATTTCACTTTTGGACTCCCGGCGTCGAGGCGGCCGCCTAGAGTATCTTGTAGATTGGGAGGGGTTCGGCCCCGAAGAGAGATCATGGGTTCGTAGTATCGGACCATTCACCATCCGGAGGCAGATCAACGAAGTCACATACAGGCTTGAACGTCCTCCTCACTACCGCATCGCACCTACCTTCCATGTCTCACTGCTCAAACCCTGTGTTCACCCTATATCTGCTTCTTCCCCGGGCCTGACGAATCCGGCGTACCTCCTCCTCCTGAAACTTCTGTACTGTGACAATTGCATGCAAATGTGGGATACATACTTATTTATTTAAATTTAATTTTTTGACATTAAAATAAGATTAGTGATAGTACTTAATAAATAGGTGTTATTATTTGAAATGCTAAAAAGTAAAATAATGTAAGTTAATGTTAATAATAATAATAATAATTAAAACAATTATATTTAATTAATATTATTTATACTACTACTCAAAATAGTATTTATAATTATTATTAAAAAAGTATCATTATTATTATTGTTGTTGTTAGTAATAATAGTAAAAATTCTATTTAATTAATATTATTTATACTACTTCTACTACTCAAAATAATATGTATATTATGTAAAAACTTTATTATTATTGTTGTTGTTTGTAATAATAGTAGTAAATTATTATTAATAATAATTATCATCATCATCATATAATAAGTATTAGAAAATGAATTATTAAAAAATATTAAAATAATAGTTATTATTTTTATAATAATAATAATGCAAAAAAAAAACTATTTAATTACTATTATTTATACTACTACTACTCCTAATAATAATAATAATAATTATTATTATTCTTATGATTGTTGTTGTTGTAGTTATAGTAGTAGTAGTAATAGTAGTAAATTATTTATAATAATTATCATGATCATTATCATCATAATAATAAGTAGTAGAAAATCAATTAATTATTATTATTATTCATAAAAATAATATTAATAATAATAATAAGTAGTAGTAGTAAATTAATTAGTTATTTATAACACCAACAACAATAAAGTATTATTATAGTATATAATATTATTATATTATTTATATAAGTAACAACAACAACATTAACAATTATTATTATTATTATTGTTGTTGTTATGATTTTCTACATTATTGTAGGATTTTCATTGTTGGATGCAGTAGAGAAGGACAAGACCACTATTAAACTCTCTTTTTTATGCCTCATTTTTATTTTATTAGATAATTACTTAACACAACATGGAATTTGTGCCTTTATTGCTTTATTGGATGCCAATTTACAGGCTACGCTGTTCGTGGAAAGTGCCTTGGTAGATTTATTGGGGTAAAAACCAGTAGAACAGCAACCAGAAGAAAAAGCTTAAGGTGGAAAAGGAAAGGAAATGATTGTGTTAGAGTAATTAGAGCACAAATGTTCTGGCTGCATTGTTCAGAAGACAACACTGACCCTCAGGCACACACACACACTAGACACACACACACACTAGACACAACACAACACGCAAATCAGCTGCAAAGAAATGGAGCTCATACAAAGCTCTGAGTGACATTATATCAACCAGCCAAACCGGCAAATCCACCGCACAGAACATATTTCATAACCATATTTATCCTGCATATATTTCTGCTAAATGTGCTTTATCTTTTTAGCGTGGTTAGTGTGAAGAAGACGTTCATACAAACCCAATTATCTTCATACTACAATAAGAGCACAATAAACCAGACCGCCGCTGTCACAACCCATTAAACCAGCAATTTTTCACAAAGCAAATGAGCAGCAACACAAAGCATCTGCTTGGACTCCTGCCATCTTGTGGAGATTATAGGAATTACACCTGAATATAATAAATTCAGCGATAGGAAAGCATAAAAATAACCTTAAAAAGACCTTAAAGACTCCACAATAAAGAAACAGTTCACTTCTTTATTGTTGACCATACTACTTCATTCCTATGTAGAGCTATGTTAAATAATATATTATATTATATTATATTATATTATATTATATTATATTATATTATATCCAATTATATTATATTATATCCATACTTGTTTATTCCTATGTGGAGCTATGTGACATTTATATTATATTACATTACATTACATTACATTACATTACATTATATTATATTATATTATATTATATCAAACCCATCACTTTATCAAAATTTCACCATCCAGTTAGGCTCAATAAGCTAGAAACCTTGGAGTTGTGATTGACGATAAGCTGAATTTCTCAGACCACATTGCTAAAACTGCCCGGTCCTGCAGATTTGCTTTATACAACATTAGGAAATTATATTATATTATTATCCACACCAGTTTATTCCTAGAGTCGCAGGAAAAATGATATTATATTAGCTTATCCAATGTAACGTTTTGGGAAATTATATTACTTTATAATTAATATTACTACAGTATAAACATGGTAAATAGTTCAGTTTACCTTCTGCGTTAACGACGATTGTGCCAATAACACCATTAATGCCCTGAATTCTCTTTAAAGTGTCTTCGACCTCAGCCTGGACAAAATAGCATGAACGGAACAGCAGGGATGAACAAAATATTCATAAAAATACATGATTTTAAAATATCGATACAATTTGAGCGCAATACGTGAATAAAAAGTGTACCATGTCGCCCAGCACAGGCGCTTCTTCCGTTTGTTCCTCGTTGCTATGGAAACGGAAGTACATAAAGTTGTAAAATGATCAACATTAAGAACTATTTTAAGACTTTGTCGTCGAAAACTCTCTATTTTATCATTATGCTAATTACTGACTCACTCGAGGGACAGCAAATAGACAGGCCACTAAAACTTGTGTTTATATTAGTGTCACTTTTCTCAGCGCTGATGACAATAGACCAATCACAGCCGTTTGTGGTGACTTTAATGTGTTAAATAATACCAAAGACTGTAGAATACCCTTTAAGGGACTTTGATAATACTAAACAAATATTACGACAAACGTGCCCAGTGAAACAAAAATAGAATAAATTAATTTTACAATCTATTACATTTCGTCAGTCTTATCAGTTATCAATTTATTATTTTACTTTGAACGAATAAGACACAAAGGCAATGAATATAACAGTTTAAATATCACTGCTATTTACACTGTTAAAACCTGCTTTTGTGTTTATACTCATGTTTACTTTTATAACTTACAGTAGGCTAGATGAATCAGTCAGAATCAGGTATTTTATTGAAAAAAATATTTTAAATTAATAAAATATACACAATATAAAGGCCTATTTTATGTAAAATAACAATAATTTCCTGGGCTGTGTCCGAAATCGCCCCCTATACCCTTAAATAGGGCACTATTTGAGGGAACAGCCATTTTTAGTGGTGTCCCAAACCATAGTGGACGTTCTCGAGGGCACTGCTTCACTCCCACCGTGCATTTAGTGGTGTCCCAAACCATAGTGGACGTTCTCGAGTGCACTCATTCAATCCCACAATGCACTGCAAAAACGAGCGTACAACTGGTGCACGCTCAACCATAGACATATAAATACTTCAACACCACCGCAGCAATAGAATCAAGTAGAATACAGTAACACAGAAAACGTGCATGTTGTGTTGATCATCAGCTTAAAGGATTGCACAGAAACGGTTCGCATTCAGTTTTATTCTGAATTGAAAGATACTAAAGAGACATGTTTTTGATCCAGGTTGATTGTTTTCTGTAGACTGTGCTCGTGCAGTTTGTCATGAGTGTTTCTCTTCTTGCAGAATTCGGTATGAGAGATGACCTGCGGAAGATGGAGATCTTGGGCATGTCGAGCCGAGATCTGTATGTGAAACGTAAGTAAATCTACTGTAACCACAGAAGTCACCTATAGTGTCAGTTCATATGAATTAAAATCCTCTGCAGTGAATGGGTGCCGTCAGAATGAGAGTCCAAACAGCTGATAATAACATCAGGATAATCCACAACCATCGCTTCTGCTCATTTTCTGTAATAACACTTCCTCCAGTGATAAAGTCCATCCTCTGTTGTCCTCTCACATTAAAATCTACCCAAATATAGGACTGTTTTCACTTATAAACAGTGCTTGATCTATGCATATTTCTCTCCTGATTCAGATGAGATGACTTTTTCACTGCCGAAAGCGTTATTATGGATAGAGGACTCATATTTTAACCGGTTTAAAGTCTTGATGCATTTGTTTCTTACAAACACATCTTTTCATGTCACAAGACGTTAATTGATGGACTGGAGTGGTGTGGATTACTTGTGGATTATTGTGATGTTTTTATCAGCTGTTTGGACTCTCATTCTAACGGCACCCATTCACTGCAGAGGATCCACTGGTGAGCAAGTGATGTTCCGCTGAATTTCTCCAAATCATTTTTGGGTTAACTATTCCTTTATTTTTTTCATGTAATATTTCCATTTTATATTATTTCAGCTTTATTGTAATTACCAAAGTAAACATGAACAATCCTGTAACTCTAGTTTTCCATTGTTCAGCCAAACAGATAATTGATTACACAAAGTAAACCATAAGCATATTACAGTACATGAAGAGACCAAATACAGGGATTCAAATTAAATCTAAAATGTAAACGTGGATAATATAGAGTTTAAGGATTTTGAAAACAAAGAAATTGATAATAATATGTTAAAACATAAATGAAGAAATATTTTAGATTCTGCATTTCACAGTTATATTAAATAGGCATTGTACAGATGGTCAGATGTTCTTGCTTCCACTGAAGCACAAGATGCTCTTTGGATCATTCTAAAATTATGCTGAAGAGCATGATCATAAGGTTTTACTTGTGGAGTTCAAACCAGACGTATAATTTGTTATTCTTGTAACTAAATTAAGAAAATAGGCATCTGGATGTCTCTTATACACATGCATAAAGAAGCTCTTGCTGCCATTATACATCTCAAACTGACTGAAGTTCCTCTCTGGTGTTTTCTCAGCATTACTGTGGTCCACTGGAAGAGGTGTTTGTGAGACCAGCAGGGGGTGCTCACCCTGTGGTCTGTGTGGGTCCTAATGCAGGTCCCCATAGTGACGAGGGCACTATACTGTCAAAAGCACCATCCTTCGGATGAGATGTTAAACCGAGGTCCTGACTCTCTGTGGTCATTAAAAAAAATCCCATGGCACTTCATTCATTCATTCACTGGGTCCAGACTCCAGTTCATCTACTAGAGGAGGTTCCTCCTCCTTCAGCAGTCTGTTGAATTCTGCTTTTACAGCAGCTCCTCCAGAGTCAAGAACATCCAACAAGAGTCTTGTTTTCTTCTATTGTGTTTCTGTAGCACAAACTTTACCGTACATTTCACCTGGAATCATGTCTTTGGTCCTCAGAGCATCAGCAATAGTCATCACTGATAAAACTTTCCGAATGAGTTTATCTCTGTGTTTTTTCACAAATCCACTTTCTGATAAAAAAAAAAGCATAAATAAGTTAAATAATAATTATGTTACATTCCAAAAGGGATTGTGTTTGATAGAACGAACAAATAACTAGGCTAATTGAAACACTGTATATCTATGAATTCATACCTGTGAGCCTTTTGTGAGCAGAAGGGTATGGAAGCCCGTTTCCGCCACTGAATAAAAAATAAAAAAAGGTTATTGCGACTTTTTATCTCACAAGATAATATATGTGAGATATAAAGTCAGAATTGCGAGATATAAAGTCAGAATTGCGAGTTATAGTCAGAATTTCGAGATATAAAGTCAGAATTGCGAGATTTAAAGTCAGAATTGCGAGTTATAAAGTCAGAATTGCGAGTTATAAAGTCAGAATTGCGAGTTATAAAGTCAGAATTGCGAGATATAAAGTCAGAATTGCGAGTTATA
>NW_015639510.1:347274-347471 GCF_001515625.1 Sinocyclocheilus rhinocerous
CGTGGTGGTCTGCTGCTCCGTCTGCTCGGTCGTGGTGGTTCTCTGTTGTCGGCATGATGCCGGCTCTGTCCTGGTTTCCTGCTTCGCCGGTTCAGCCTGGGTACCCTGCTCTGCCCCAGTTTTCGGTCCCTCCACTTCCACGTGGATCTGGCCCTGGCCCTCCGTCCCTCCCCCTGTTCCGCCTCCGCTCCACCGCC
>NW_015639510.1:347530-347668 GCF_001515625.1 Sinocyclocheilus rhinocerous
GTCTTGCCTTGCCGTTTTCTCGTGTTCTGATTCCTGCCTGTGTTTCTCAGATTGCCCTTTTGTCTCGCTGTTCGGACTCTGTTTGCTCCTGCCTGGACTATTGCTCGTGTTATTGGATTTCCCCTCTTGTCAAGCCCT